>NC_090241.1:20533140-20833140 GCF_024489055.1 Chanodichthys erythropterus
CTGGAATGTTTATCAAAAACCTTAATTTCTTTTCGATTGAACAAAAGAAGGACATGGACATCTTGGATGACATGGGGGTGAGTAAATTACCAGGAAATTTTAATTTGAAAGTGAACTACTCCTTTAAATATCACTTTAAAAGAATAGTTCACCCACAAATGAAACCTCTATCAATATTTACTCGCTAAACAAAAAAGATGATTTTTTAAAGATTAAATATATTATATATATATAGAAAGACTATATATATATATATATAATATATATATATATATATATATATATATATATATATATATATATATATATATATATATATATATAAGGATGACTGGGGCCAAAATGGCGAAAAAAAAAAAAACATTAAAGTATCATAAACATGGTCCATATAACTTATCATACAATGTCTTTGTGTGACAATTTTTTTTACTGATAATCTGTCTTTCCAGGGAGTTGTTTTGTTATCCTGATGAAACAATTCACTGATAATATCCTCAAAGGCATATTCACCTAGATCAGTGGTATTCGAATGGAACCCGGCTTGGTTCCATCCGGACAGTTAGTTATAATTGCGCCATTTTACATTTTCTACAGTTTAAAGTGAGCAGCACAACAAAACAACAGAGCGGTACACACCACAAGTGCTCAGGGTACTTTATTGTAATGTTCTTTTGGTGCTACATCCTCTAATATTTTTATCTAGAGCCAAATGCGCTTCATTCATGCCCCTTCCGTTCTGTGCGCGCTGCTTCTCTCTCTCGCTAAAGACGTAAAGCACTGCATGAAGAGCTCCAGGTGACACGGTTATTTTAACAACAGTAGCAGAAATATAGTGAGCAAAATAGATACTTCTGCCAAAACGCTGCAGAAAACGAGAATGCAGCTAATACAACTAATACAGATAACTCTGACCATTTAAGTAAAACAGGTTTGTGACAAGTTAACGCGTGGTGCCTTTAGACGTTTTGTTTTCTTTCGTACATTTAGCATTATTATTCAGCTTATTAACAGCATTTCATTATAAACAATGTTATAATTTGGAAAATCATTTAGAGATAGCAAGGAAAGACGAGGCCTTATATGTGCCATACACATACTTTTCTAAAATAATAATAATAATAATAATAATAATAGCCTGATAAAACATCTGATCCTACCTTTTTATATTCATATCCAGTTAGGAGAAATATTTATTTTGGTTAAAAATCACTGCTTTGGCTCTCAGAGGCCCAAAATTCTCATCTTTGATGACTATTTTGAGTGTTTAGGATTTTTTCTTTTACAAAGTACTACAGTTGCGCAGATGGAAATGTGTAACTGTTCCAAAGAAGTATTGTCCAGACCTCCGCTGTGAAGGAATTATAGAGACAGAACCTCTTGGAACTTTACTTGAATACCCCTGACCTAGATCATTCATCTTTTGTGTTTCTGGATGAACTATTCCTTTAAATAAACATTCTGAGACAAACATCCAGTATAACCTTGTTTTGCTATCCATTTTAAAGAGGCATGCAACCAAATGGCCTACTTTGATATGACAAATGTGGGTCTGGAGTGTTTTGAGGGGGGCAGATTGATGAATGCTCATGAGGTTTACTAAACCAGAGGTGTCACACAGAAACATCTGAGAATAGGTATCATGATGTATTTTATTCTCAATGCTGCCCTCCACTGGCAAACAGTAAAAACTACAATCATAATAAATGTCATCTAATTGCAAACATTTATTAAATATATCAAATTTATGTTTTAAAGTTGAAATATATAGAAAGACCTAACAATACATTTAAGGAGATTTCTAATTATTCAATGCTCTGTACAATATGTGTACTATTTACCAGCTTTGCAGACACTTCTACACAGCAACTAAATGTTGTCAAAGAATATTGTAATGCACTGAAAAAAAAAACATGAGTAATGAGAATCAACTTCAGAAACAGCTATTAATTAGAACATACCGAAACATACCAAAGCAACAGACAGTAACAAACCAAAACAGCCAAAGACCTCACATATGCAAATCAATAAACATTTAATTCATGTTTTACTGACGAAAAATCGAAATATGGTCAAATAACGTAACATAAAAGACAAAAAAAATTGATCAATCCCAAACCTTTGAACGGTAGTGTATACATATTATTATATAGGCTTATATAATATAAAAGCTTATATAATCTACAGTATGCAAAATGAATTGCAAAATTAACGATTGTTTACAAACAAGTTTCCAAAACATTTTGATTGTTAAGCTCATACAAACATATTTTGAAAGTGCCACAGAACCAGAGTGTTTAAAGGTGCCATCGAATGGAAAATTGAATTTACCTTTGCATAGCTGAATAACAAGAGTTCAGTACATGGAAATGACATACAGTGAGTCTCAAACACCATTGTTTCCTCCTTCTTATATCAATCTCATTTGTTTAAAAGACCTCCGAAGAACAGGCGAAACTCAACATAACACCGACTGTTACGTAACAGTCGGGATCATTAATATGTACGCCCCAATATTTGCAAATGCCAGCTCATTTTCAAGCATTAGACAAGGGCAGGCAGTATTAACGTCTGGATCTGTGCACAGCTGAATCAACAGACTAGGTAAGCAAGCGAGAACAACAGCGAAAAATGGCAGATGGAGCAATAATAACTGACATGATCCATGATATCATGTTATTTTTAGTGATATTTGAAAATTGTCTTTCTAAATGTTTCATTAGCATGTTGCTAATGTACTGTTAAATGTGGTTAAAGTTACCATCGTTTCTTACTATATTCACAGAGACAAGAGCCATCGCCATTTTCATTTTTAAACACTTGCATTCTGTATAATTCATAAACACAACTTCATTCTTTAAAAATCTATCCAACAGTGTGTAATGTTAGCTTTAGCCCGTTAGCCACGAAGCACTATCAAACTCGTTCAGAATCAAATGTAAACATCCAAATAAATACTATACTCACATGATCTGATGTATGCATGCAGCATGCATGACGAACACTTTGTAAACATCCATTTTGATGGTTATATTAGCTGTGTGAACTTTTATGCTGTTTATGCTGTTTAAGGCAAGCTCGAGCTCCAGGGGCGGGGAGCGTGATGAATTAAAGGGGCCGCAGCCTGAATCGGTGCATAGTTAATGATGCCCCAAAATAGGCAGATAAAAAAATGTATTTAAAAAAATCTATGGGGTATTTCGAACTGAAACTTCACAGACACATTCAAGGAACACCTTAGACTTATATTACATCTTGTAAAAAAAAAAAAAAACGTTTGATGGCACCTTTAAATTCTGTTGTCTTAGAACAACCTACAAATAATAGTTCTCTGCATTTTTAACCTGAGTTTGTTAACATCAGACATTTTACACAAATCATTTTTAAAGGGGTGGTTGATTTTGATTTCACTATTTTAACTTTAGTTAGTGTATAATGTTACTGTTAGAGAATAAACAACATCTGCAAAGTTATGATGCTCAAAGTTCAATGCAAAAGGAGATATTTTCTTTTAAAGAATTCTCTGTTTAAGGACTACAACAAATGGCTGGTAGGGACTACAACAAGCTTCTTCATGAAAAAAAAAATTGACATAAACCCTGCCACCAGGAACACGCAACAAAGGGGCGAGGCCATGTTGGGCTGCTTTAGAGAAGAGTTAGAGTTGTTAGTCCATGAGCTGAATCAACTCCACAGCAACTGCATAAATGGACTTACCATTCAGAGTCCACAGGTGTGATGTCAATGCGAGGGGGTGTGATGAAGGGCAGGGTTGTTGGTCTTGCCATGATCTCGTCATCCGGACTGCGTGACCTCTCCATCTGCCGCCATGATAACGGCGGCAACTGTAGGTTACCAGAGAAACGGCGCCTCCTCCTGCGCAGGTCTACCCCCAGCGTGCAACCAGAAGAGGTGAAAGATTCACTTAGTCTGGTGTCCGGAGGCTCTTTACTGTCCTGGAGAAAAAGAGAGAAAAAGAGGCTAAACATGGTAATGCCTTTCAGTAAACTAAAGCAGTGGTTTTTAAACGTGTCCACCAGCCCTGCACATTTTGTATGTCTCCCTTATATCTAACACACCCATTTCAGGTCTTGCAGTCTCTACTAATGAGCTCATGAGTTGAATCAGGTGTGATAGATAAGGGAGACACAAAATGTGTTGGTGGTGGTACTCCAGGACAGGTTTGGGAACCACTGGACTAAAGAATTGAATGAATGGTATGGCAATACAAATTCATACCACTAGAGGGCATCAACACCTTTCACTTAACAATCAATTTCTATCTTTCTTGAAAATACTGTATAAAATTACATTTAATGGAAGTCTGCACTACAAACATAAGTTCTAAATGTGAAAAAAATGGAAATAAAACAAAATAGCTGCAATTATTAACATATTTGGTTTAGGCATGTGAGATGAATCTTCAGTCTAATATATTCGAAAAAGGGTGCTGTTACAACACTAACAAACACCAAATCTCTTACCATGATACTTCCATTTTATGTTTTGTAAGGAAAATGGAAAAAAGAAAAGAAAAAGAAACTCCCTCACAGGACAGAGATATGAAAAATACTCTTTGTCGCTGTAATAAATTTCCCATTACCTTCTGGTATGCAGACTCAAACATACACACGACCTGTAGTCAGATTCACAAACAAATGACTCTCATGTGGCGAATCTAATGAGCTGATTAGATTATAATGAATCAATTTGAATCTGTCATGGCAGGCAGATGAAGAAAGGAGATCTAAATGAAACAACTTTATTAAAAAAATTAAAGAAGACTATTCAAAATAGCAAAGAAAACATAACAGCTCTTTGTTAAAGCATATTCTCTTTTTCTTTCTCACACACACACACACAAACAGCAAACCCCTAAGACTTGTATGGTAGTTTATGAATGAAAAGCTATAAGTCTGTAACAGCATTTCACCAGCAAAGAGACATCAAAAATATCAAAAAAATCAAAAATATCTTAATTTGTGTTCTGAAGATGAACAAAGGTCTTACAGGTTTGGATCGACATGAGTGTGAGTAATTAATGATAGAATTTAAATTTTTGGGTGAACTAACCCTTTAAGGTCCCACCACAACATTTCAATTGGTTGGGGTCTGGACATTGACTGGGCCAGTGCAACACCTTAATTCTTTTCGGTTGTAGATTTGCTGGTGCGCTTTGTATCATTGTCCTGTTGCATGATCCAATATCGGCCAAGCTTTAGCTGTTGGACAGATGGCCTCACATTTGACTCTAGAATACTTTGGTATACAAAGGAGTTCATTGTCGATTCATGACTGCAAGGTGCCCAAGTCCTGCGGCTACAAAACAAATCCAAATCATCACCCCTCCACCACCGTACTTGACCGTTGGCATGAGGTGTTTGTGCTGATATGCTGGGTTTAGTTTTCGCCCTAACTTCACATTATGGCCAAACATCTCCACTTTGGTCTTGTTTGTCCAAAGGACATTGTTCCAGAAGTCTTATGGTTTGTTCAAATGCAACTTTGAAAACCTAAGCCGTGCTGCCATGTTCTTTTAAAGAGAGAGGAGGTTTTCTCCTAGCAACCCTTCCGAACCATGCATGTTCAGTCTTTTTCTAATTGTACTGCCATGAACTTTAACATTTATCAAGTTAACTGAGAGTGTAGTTGGTGTAGTTCTTGGGTGTTTTGCGATTTCTCTGAGCACTGGACGTCCACTCCTAGGAACATTGGCAACCGTCTTGAATGTTTTCCACTTGTGAATAATCTTCCTTACTATAGAATATTGGACTTCAAATTGTTTGGAATTGGCTGTATAACATTTCCAAGATTGATGGCAGCAACAATAGCCTTTCTAAGATCATTGCTGATGTATTTACTCCTTGGCATTGTGTTAACACACACCTGAATGCTACAGACCAGCAAACTGCCAGAACTTCTGCTTTTAAAAGGGGTGGTCACGCTTGCTGATGATCATGCAGTTAAATCAAAAGCATTTGATTAGCAGCTCCTGACTGCTACTTTCCATAGGAATTAAGAGGGTAACAGTAAGGGTTTACTTAGTTTGTCACCCATGGCTTTTCGATTTTGGCCTAGTTGTTGTTAAATAAATAATGAGATGGTGTGGTATGTCATGTGTTGTTGTTTATCTGAGGTTGTATTTACCTGATTTTAAGACCTGCCAAGAACCAGATGATTTTTTTTTATTATGTCCTGAGTCATAAATCCATAGAATTCAAGAATTCTGTCCTTTCTTCTTTCACATGACATTCACATTAATACAATACAATACAATACAATACAATACAATACAATACAATACAATACAATACAATACAATACAATACAATACAATACAATACAATACAATACAATACAATACAATACAATACAATACAATACAATACAATACAATACAATACAATACAATACAATACAATACAATACAATACAATACAATACATATCATTGCAGCAACTCAAAATGGTACTTGTAGTTGTTATGGCCCCCACATGCTTGCATGCATTCCTGACAACATCGGGTCATGCTCCTAATGAGACAACGGATGGTGTCCTGGGGTATTCAAGTATTTTATCCCAATACCTAATGGCAGTCAGTGTGCCATTGTCTAGCCTGTAGAGGTCTGTGCATCCCTCCATGGATATGCCTCCCCAGACCATCACTGACCCGCCATCAAACCGGTCATGCTGAATGATGTTACAGGCAGCATAACGTTCTCCACAGCATCTTCAGACCCTGTGACGTCTGTCACATGTGCTCAGGGTGAACCTGCTCTCATCTGTGAAAAGCACAGGGCACCAGTGGCAGACCTGCCAATTCTGGTGTTCAATGGCAAATGCCAATCGAGCTCCATGGTGCTGGGCTGTGAGCACAGGGCCCACTAGAGGACGTCAGGCCCTCAGACCACCCTCATGAAGTCTGTTTCTGATTGTTTGGTCAAAGACATTCACACCAGTGGCCTGCTGGAGATCATTTTGTAGGGCTCTGGCAGTGCTCATCCAGTTCCTCCTTGGACAGGAGCAGATACCAGTCCTGCTGATGGGTTAAGAACTTTCTATGGCTAGTGAAACTAGTGAAAAACAGAAAAGATGAGTAGGAAAAAAAAATGTCAATGGCCTCCACCTGTAAACTCATTCCTATATATATATAGGAATATATATATATAATATATATATATATATATAATATATATATATATATATATATATATATATATATATATATATATATATATATATATATATATATATATATATATATATAATATATATAAAGGCTTCAGATGCAAAAGCCTCTAAGGGCCATCAGAAATTTTCATATAAAATGAGCATTTTTATCAAGCTTGTAGGTTTAGGTTCAGTTATTTCACTTTAATGACAATGAAAAGGACCTATTAATTGCCATTAAAGTGAAATTACTGAACCTAAACCTACAAGCTTGATAAAAATGCTCATTTTATAAGAAAATTTCAGATGGCACTTAGAGGCTTTTGCATCTGAAGCCTTCATATATTAATTATATTATATTATATTATATTATATTATATTATATTATATTATATTATATTATATTATATTATATTATATTATATTATATTATATTATATTATATTATATTATATATTATATTATATTACTGACTTTTTTCTCAGAATTGTGAGATATTCCATGATTTCTGTAGCAGAAACAAGCTTCCATATATCCAATATACAAGTTCATTAGTTAACATTGTTAACTACATTAGTTAACATGAACTAATAATGAACTACACTTCTACAGCATTTATTAATCATTGTAATTAGCTCATTAGCTTTCCTGTAGCTCAGTGGTTAGAGCATGGCACTAGAAATGCCAAGGTCATGGGTTCGATCCCAGGGATTGCACATACTCAGATACAAATGTATAGTATAATGCAATGTAAGTCGCTTTGGATAAAAGCATCTGCCAAATGCATAAATGTAAATGTAATGTTAATTTCAATATTTACTAATACATTATTAAAATCAAGAGTTGTATTTGTTAACATTAGCTAGTTAATGCACTGTGAACTAACATGAACAATCAATTAACAGCTGTATTTTTATTAACTTACATTAACAAAGATTAACAAATATAGTAACAAATGCTCATGGTTAGTTCATGTTAGTTAATACATTAACTAAAGTTAACAAATGAACCTTACTGTAAAGCGTTACCTAAAAGTTTAATACAGCTTTGTGCATGTAAGACAATTTACATTACAATTTTATGTGCTGTGCTGTCCAACACAGTGGTAGTAGTGAGTGTGATGGGAAGATATGTGGGCAGCTGAAGGTGTTTGATAGCAGACCAACACTGACTGGAAAGCAAAGGAAACTTGCCAGCAATTGATATCATCAGTACAGCTGAGAAAAGAAGAAGAGTATTTCTGCATCATCTGCCAGGGACCATGAGAAAAACTCTCAGAAGTGTATAGAGCTCCATGTTATGAAGAGGAAAACTGGACAGCGTCTGCTAAAAAAAACTAATCTAAACAGTCAGAGCTGCAGAGCTCTAGATGCTACGACAAGTAAACACTCCTACACACTCCCTCTTTACTATAACCAATTCAAGGGGAAGGTTTCATTTGAAAACGGAGCAAGTGGAGGCGAAATGATGCCCTGACCTAATAGAAAAGGCATTACCACAGATCAGATCTCCATACGTGGTCAAATTGTAGATATATCTGTATAAGTTTTACAACCCTACATAGATTTTTCTTTTCAAGACTTTAAAAAACAACTCCTAATGTAGTTCCTTCAGCAGGGAAGGCTCTGCTGCTTTTGTCCTTAAATGCAATATTCACTTTAAATGCTGGGTACAATTTGCTACCCATCACATCCTGGGTGAATGAATCATGCTGAGAGTCTTAGAGTTCATTTCAATATTTTAAAACACTCTGACAGGGACACTGCTGAAAAGTTCAACTTTCCACACAGACATACAGTGATATTTATTCAAGGTTTGGTTTGTTCTCCAATCCTTGAACATGTTGTCTCCTGGCTAGAGGTGACTACTAGAAAGACAGATGTTACAGAAACTTTCAATTAATAAATAAAAGTGATTTGTATGACCCATGTACTGTATTCCAGGTTTTTTGAAGCCATACAAAAGGTCTGTGAGAAAGACAGAACAAAATGTAAAGTAACCATGACTATTCTTAATTTTTTATGAAATATTGCAGCATTTATTATAAATGATTTATCCATTCCAATCATATATTTTTAAAATTCATGTACCCTCATAATCTTTAAAGAATATAACTTCCCCTTCGCTTTGCAATGTCATTCACCATCATCTCCCCTCTAGCTACTGTCACCAGTGTTACTTTATGATGCGGTGCAGCATTTCTTATTTACCGCCATGCCAAAATCAATGTAATTACAAGATGACAACCCGTGAGCTCTTCACGTCCTCGGACTCAATTATATTTCTATGGCGACACTATCAATGCCAAAATTAATCTGCAGTGGGCAGGTGGTGCAACGATCACGTGGTACAAGTCGAGCTTCATTAGTTTTTGTCTGTATAGTTTTAGTTAATGATAAAAAAAATTCAAAAATAAATTTTCATTCGAGAAACCATTTCACTCAGATATACATCAAAATTGAGAAGAAAACTTCCATTTCATGCTGACTTTAACCCATTATTCACTGAAAAACTTGACATCCAGTCTCTCTCTCCTTGAGAGCGTTCATGAGCAAAGTAGCGCTGGTTGTTCTGGGAATAAATCATTCTTTTGAGTCAGATCTGTTCATTGAATCATTTGACCCAGATCACAACATCAATCTGATTCATTCTAATTTATTCATGAATCTGAATGTTTTGAGTTGATCCAGTTGTAGTGGTGTAATCAGCGCTCTGGAAAAGAAGATTTTTAGCTAACAATGATTTCCATTTTGGTACATTTCTCACAATGATATTGTATGGCTTGAGAAGACATGGATTATACTGTATAATGTGTGTGTGTGTGTGTGTGTGTGTGTGTGTGTGTGTGTGTGTGTGTGTGTGTGTGTGTGTGTGTGTGTGTGTGTGTGTGTGTGTGTGTGTGTGTGTGTGTGTGTGTGTGTACATTTTTGTGATTTATGAGGACACAAATTTGTATAATAACATGGGTATTACACTGGTATTACGACTGAAAACATGAAATACAACACTGGTAATCATGGAATATGAGTTTTGCTAAATGGAAATAGGACAAATGGTGTAATAAAATATTTAAAATAGCTTTTAAAAAAACATACTAAACAATGTGTTATTAAAAATGTAAAAATGCAGAATGTTTTCTGTGATTGGTAGGTTTAGGGCTAGGGGTAGTGTAGGGGGATAGAATGTACAGTATAAAAACCATTATGCAAATGGAATGTCCTCACTAAGATAGCAAAACAAACCTGTGTGTGTGTGTGTGTGTGTGTGTGTGTGTGTGTGTGTGTGTGTGTGTGTGTGTGTGTGTGTGTGTGTGTGTGTGTGTGTGCGTGCGTGCATGCGTGCGTGTGTGTGTGAAAATCTTAGGTTCCCATTCTTTACTAGTATCCGTGTCAAAACAGCAACAAATTTTCATTTTGGGGTGAACTATTACTGTGTCCTTTATACACCGTGTTTAGATTCCCCTCATATAAAGGCCAGATATGAAGATATATTGCAGAATTAAGATGTCCTCTATGAGCTCATGATGTCAGGCAAAGGACAACATAATCTGCATTTGACCCATCCAAACATTAGCTCATGATAAATAAATCATTTTTTGATTGGACAGCGTCCTCCTAAGTTGATGTTATCCGGACGATTGGACCAGCCCTGTCTGTGACTCAGAATTACAGCGTTTTGTCCCTGAATGAACTCTGTGGGAGAGCACAGGAGCACGACGGAGCAATCAGCCAGACCACTGATGACCAAGGTGACCTCCTGAGATTCCCTGCGTTTGGAACACTCTGCGGTCAGCTCACAGTCAGCGCCTGCAGTCACCCGAGACCACATTCTTTTTTAATTCATTAGACTAATGCAACATCACTCTATAAAACATCCCTGTGTTCTACAGACAACCTTTTCTCCTTCAAACTAAAATTACCCAAAGCACAGGCACTCAAACAAAATACCTTCGACCATATGGTGCTTGACTCTCTTTGACTTTGTTTAAAAAAAAAAAAAAAACAACTTCATGAAAAAACTGTTTCATCATACACAGCACATCTATGGACCAAACAACAAAATTGCCAAAATATCAAAATTTCAGTAGTCCAGATGGTTTTCAATTCCAGTCCTGGCGACCCACCGCTTGCATACTTTGTATAGGTCTCTTTTATCTGACACACTCCGTTCAGTTCATGGGCTCTGTCCTAACGAGCTAATGATGGAGACTGTCCTCCAAAAAAAAAAAAAAAACTACCCTATAGGTCATTTTTCAAGCACCTTATTATGACCTATATTTACATTTTAAAAGTCATGCTCCCTCTAGCTGTCGTAAAAATAATGAGTGTCGTGTTACATCTGTCGTCATGCAATGACGTATGACTGTCGTTACCAATCAAAATGCGTGTTCATTTAAATGCAATGTGTGGATTTTTTACACCATTTGTCCCATTTCCATTTAGCAAAACTCTTTTTTTTTTATTTCCGACTACACCCATTCCACCCCTAAACCTACCCATAGTGATTTATAGCGCATATACACTTTATGAGTACATGCGTTCCCTGGGATCAAACCCATGATCGCATGATCACATGATTGCATATTGTTATATATTGTAATGGCTCTGCCAATTGAGCTACGCAAAACCCGAAATATGACGCAGATAAAAGGGAACAATGCATTAAAATGAAAGTGTCCTGTTGTCGATAGGGGGGCAACTTGCGCAATAATATTTAGTATATAATAATAATAATAATAATAATAACAGACTATTAATAAGAATATTGCCTGCTTCATTTCGTTTAATATTGAATTACAACTTTTATTAATATTGTTTTTTAATACTAATGAAAACACATTTTATTTAATAATTATAATAATAATACAATTATTTATAAATATTAAATGTAAAATAATTCAGTGTCATTTAAATATTATCCATTAAGTAAAAATTATTATTATTATTATTTATTATTACTGTTGTTATTATTATTCTATTGTTATTATTTTGTATTTTATTTAATATTAATATTCAATAATGACAACTATTCTTAATACTGTTGTTTAATACTATTTTAATACTGTTGTTTAATACAAATGATGTTTATATAAAGTTATATAATAATAATACCTATTAAACTTAAAATATGTTAATGCCGTTTTCAAGTATTTTCCACTGAATAAACATAATTGTTTAAGGCTTATTTAATATTGTTTAATATTAATATTGGATAATGACAATTAGTATTAATATTGTTGTTTAATACCAATGATAGTGTTTACATTAATACCTCACCAAGATGAGCAAATCCTAACAAATATAAGGAGATAAGTAGCTTAACTATGTTAAGTACCCTTGTGAGTGACTACTAGTCCATTTATCCCAAATGAGATAAAGAGAATCATTAAAAGATGCCTAGAGAGACAGAAGAGACCCACCACAATATCGATGTGAGTTCAGGGGCCTACTCATAAACCAACAGTTCAATAAATTAAAAAAAAACACACTTTCTGCATTGACAGGAAATCAGACTCTGCAGACAGAATTGTAAATAATGCATTTAACAGAATTAGGATTGCATCAACTAATTCATTTCTACGTTAATTAATTTCCATATGCACCTAAAAAAGTGTCATCTTTCTCTGTCATCTGAAAGATGACAGGCTGTGTCTCCAGTCTGCACACAAATGAAGTGGAAACAGAAGTGCACTTCTTGACCTCATGTTTGAACTACACACAGATCAGAGACAATTCTTTACCAATTTCACATCCCACCACAAAGACTTCCATCTGCAAGCATACAAGGACAAACTCTCCTGCCTGCAAGGTGAAACTCTAGCAAGCTAAAAACTGGCTGCAAGCTATGTGATCCCATGACATGACAAAAGGGCAATCAGCAAGGACCACAAAAAAGAAATCATATTTAAATGAGTTTGCAGTCTGAATTATATATGATGAGACAAAAAAATAAAAATAAAAATAAAAATACAGTAAACATGACTTTCTATTGTATTCTATTCAGCTCACTAGTTCTTGGAACAGAGCATATGTTAACAAACTCAAATACTTCACAACCAGAATTATCTGCCATATAAATTGAAAAATACTGAGTTTGGTAGCGCTCTGTGGTTTATATTCAATTTTTTATGTTAAATGTCAGTCTGTATAGGCCTTGTGGTTACACAATCAATCTATTGCGTTTCATGCCTACATCATGTCAGCCATTGGCAACAGCCTCTATCAATTTTTAAACAGCTCTGTGAGTTCAGTGTAATAGGTCCAAGGCCGCAGCGCAGACCATACTGTAGTACATTCAAAGACCAACTGCATTAAAGAAAATAGACTGAAGAACGTTAGGATGGAGAATTAAAAAAGCTTTACACTTCCCATATATAAAAAAGTATGTGTTATGTCAACTAGGGTGGAGTGTGCAGAGCTAAGCAAGGAGCAGCGGACTTGAACAGGAATTGTTAGATTGACAACAGAGCAGAGAAAGCCAGAAGTGTGTCAAAAAGTTGAAAAAAATAAAAATAAATCAACTTTATGCAAATGAGTGGCAAAAAACTAATAATTGTGATGTGAAAGGGTGATGTTAAACATTTCAAAATCTAACAATATAGTTTCTGGTGGATTCAGTGTTTATATCACATTGTTACATATTCTTATTTGCACGCTTTTATTGTAGGTTATTATTATTATTATTATTATTATTATTACAGACAGGACCACTTTGGCAAGTTACTTGAGTTCGTTGGACACAATTATCTTTGGCGGTATGGTTCCTTATGGGGCTTCTTGCTCCAAAATTAATCGAACATACAAGAGCTTAACATTAACCCCCTGGAACCATCAGCTTGGAAATACATAGAAAATTAAGACACTTTGTAATGTCTTAATAAGCGAATATGGTAATCGTGTAGATATGGCAGTGGGACGTCTATACTGTAGCTTGGTTATGAGGATGAGTGTCTCTCAGCAGTGAGATCCATGCCAGCTGGGACTTGAAAGTCTTAGTTATCAGAAACAATGGTAGTGATTGGTATTGATTATGCCTACGTGGCCCGACTGAACTAACGCTGCGCTCGATTAGTAGTAGTAGTAGTAGTAGTAGTAATTAATTTAAAAAAAAAAAAATGAACAAGAACTCCTGAACTTTTATTTTGAACAATTTTTAACAGTACACATTTGTCTGTGTGTGTGTGTACATGTGAGAATAAAATGAAGAGAAGGTAAAAATTTCCTTGAAAAGGCTCCTGCTGTCCTGATAAAAACTTTAATCTTCATGTGTCAAAAACATAGAACTTTGGTTTACCTTGTAGATAATCCTCAAACACTGTTTCCAAATGTCATCAGGCACTGATATTCACCTGCTACTACATACATGTGGCTCCCTTGTCCTTCATGGCTAACTCGTACTGTATTTTGTGGTGACATTTGAGGTGGTTGTAGAGATTGGCGGTGTTACCTTACACCATTTCCTAATGAAATGAGCCGCGACGTCGAGACACGCGATGGACAAAGGTACCTTTTCCATTTGAATCTGAGGGTGTGTCTCAATCAGTTCCCTAGCTCCCAAGCTCATGAATCAGTATATCGTGTATACGAATTCGGGCACTGGTAAGGACAGTAAAAGATGCTGGTTCACTACACATTGGGACACTTATGACTCTATTTCTGGCGACGTGACAACGTCCTCATTGTACAACATCACTACTGGTATTTATGAACAACAACAGAGCTGATATTTTCTGACATTACTTGTAATGTTATTTAAACTACATTATGATTAATTATTTGCTTGTTACTTATACTGTACGTGCAACATTTCAGCCATGAATAAATTATAAATGTTAGCTAGATTATGTTCATTACCCATCTAGCCATGTATGTTTATGCTGAAATATAATAAAATAACGGTTTGTATTTTTAAAAACATCTATCGCGTATCGTTATGTGTAGTGAGTTGGCTCACGTGATTCAAGTTTCGCGCTTCAGAACTTCCGTTAAGGGAGCATAGTGAGCATCGATGCTCCCTGGTTTTCACGGTGCATTGTGGGACTTTTCAGGGAGCGAACGTTTCATTGCCCTGGAAGGATTCTGCGAATGAGACAGCCCTTAAAATGGCCGTCTCCCTGGTCAGTGCCCTGACTACTGAACTAGGGAGCTGATTGAGACACAGGGTGAGTTTTTGTCCTAACTAGCCATGACAGCGACACACTATGATTCTATTTTAGAAACATTTTCTATTTTTCTGCAACGTAGTGGCTGATAAGTGAATTAAATGACAAAAAATGTTTCAGTAACTTAGTATGTACTTTTTATCATGTTAAAATGGTGTACTAATCATGAATTTGAAAATTGCAGCTTGAAATCCACCAAGTAAACTGACTAACCTCACGTCACGTGAGTGACAGCGGAACATCGTAAATGAGGAAGAGAGAGGAGAGAAGTGGTCGGGATTTGTGTCTGAATCATTCGCTAATCTCTGATTGGTGAATTAATAGTGTTTTGTTTTACACTGTGTGAGTGTGACCAATAAATTTGACTGATATAGTTTTAATATTCAACCAAATTTAACATTTAAATTTGGTTGATCTTGAATAATTTGTTACATCCTCTGTAATAAAGATAGTGTTTTTCAAGGTCAACCAGCATGACAAAAAAAGACCACAAAGCTGCTGAAAACATACACATACATGAAGTTAGGCAGTGTATAAAACAAGAGGAAACCATAGATGATAAAGAAACAGATATGCACAGTGGAAAAAAAAGTGTTGATCGAGTGAGAGGATGAGTAAGAAAGAAGAAAAGCAGTATATCTTCAACATTTATCTTTACAGACACACATCTTCCTACAGTCTGATTGTAAAGGAACACTTTGTACGGTTTGATCAATGGCTCAGCTCTTATCTTGGGACAGTTTCTGTGCACCTCTCAATCTCCTCTGCATTCCTTTTAACTTCCCCCTTTCCTTCTCATGACATTTTCTTCCCTATCTCAGGGATGTAGATACACATTTCGACATCCTTGTCTTCACATTTGCTCTTTATAACCATTATTATACACCTCCAGCCATTTTAGGTAATTATAAGAGATGGTGGAGTTCCTGAATGAATCAGTATTTTTTAACAAATGAGTTGACTGAATGATTCAATGACTTAAAGAAAACAGAGGCTTGACAGTCACTAGCTCCATTCCTGAATTAAGGTTCCAGAGTTTTTGAACAAATTCTTTCAGTGGTTGACTCAGATTCATCCCAAATTGCATACCTATGCAATACACTATTCTATGTCTTTTTGTAGTATAAATAGTGCAAGTATTGTGATCACAATTAAAATTCCAGCCTGATCTCATTTTTAATATGGAGGTATTCATATGTAACATTTACAGGTACAAAACCTACATTTCTGTGCATTTGGATAGAGCTGAAACATACAATATGAATGTATTGACAACAGTCAGATGTAAACATTATTACGTAAAATATTTTAAAAAAGTCTATCACAAAGATATTTCTATAATAGTCCTTTTATAATTTTATATAGAATAAACAAGAAAATATTAAACATTATCAATAATGTGTAGGAATATTACCTTTTTAGTAACAATAAAGCATTAAAAAGATATTTTGAGCGGCTAATCCCACTCTACACCTAAACCTAACCATAACCATTTCTTAAAAATGATGAGAGCCAATGAGGATTTGATATCACTGCCGTAAAAATTTGGGCATGTTACTCACAATCGTATGGATTCTGAAGACTTGGATTGCAGTGAGTGCACAAATAAAATTGATTACTTTTGTGAATTTATTGTAGGAACTGAGCAGATTGGACAGAGATGATTTGTTCAAACAGAATTCCATAGAATTCCAAATCTATACTAAATTAGAAGATCTGCCATTTGGGATGCCATTCAGTCTAGGAACCCCCAGTTAGGTACTTTATGGCCATGCATGCTTGTAAGAGATAATCCTAGCTAAAGGAAGAACGTTGTCATCTTTGGGCAGCTAACCCAAGGCTAATGAGCGAAAAGACAACACATCGTGACTCAAATGAGAAAAACCATGGGTTAACGCCAGAGGCTGTTTGATCCCCAAAACAAGAGAGAGAAAACAGGCCTTCTCCTTTTCAAAGACCTCTGTTTGACCTGAGCTCATACACAGGATTGAAATCTCTTAAAAACCACAGAGACTGCTTTTACATATAAAAATTCATCAAATCATCACAAAACGATGCTAAACAGACTTGTAAATGTTCAACTGCATAATTCTATATCGTGTCTACAACCTATATTTGTGACTATTATGCTTAGATCGCACATAATTCATGCAAGTGTTATAACTATTGAATGGTTGACAAAGTGTTTTTTGTTTCCTATCAGTATGATCGTCTGCTCATAATTCAAAAGATAACTTGAATGAAATCTGTGTAAAATGTATAGTATTCTTTTTATAGAAATCATGTCTAAACTGTACCCTCTGTACTCTCTGCTAAGAGCAGGAAAGTTAAGAGACCATGTGATAACATGTAATTTACGTGAGGGGAGGAGAAACAGCCACCTCTGAACCAAAGATGATACCTAATTGGTCAGAACCTCTCAAAGAGGCTGGATAGACACCTCAGGTTAAAGGCCAAGACGAGTAGACAAAGACAGAGAACAGATCAAGATCAGATGAAGATGGGTTAAGAACGAACAGCTTCATTCAAGCCATCTAACTGCTCGTCTCATTTACTTTTCTTTCTTTTACTTAGTTTCCTTTCTTTTCCATTGAGAGTCTTGTGTTATAAGTTAAGTTTTTCCGCAAAGTTTAATCAATGACTCTACAGTCTTTGTCTGCCTCAAAACTCTGACCTTCAGCCACAAGGGAGACTTTGCATCCATTCATCCACCAATACACCAAAGTGACTGGCTTTCCAAGAAAAATGTCACTCAAAGACATAACCGGAATACCAGCCAATCAAAGAACCTGGGAAATCCCTCTCCAGCAAGGACCATGAAGGGAATCCCAATTCAAAGACAACAACAACAAAAGCAAGTAACAAACTGAACTGGTGCATTGATTGAAAATTTAATAACCCTGCCTAAGAAACATTAGAAGGGTTAAATGAATGATTGATGGTTCATTCAGTACAGGTTTTACAAAGCATTGCTAAAAATTAATAATTCCCCTTGAGCTAAATTGACCTGTACGCCTTATATTCTGTTGTGTTTTTGGTGTATTTTATGGGTCTATTGTCAATTACAGCATATAGGACTACACTGAGAAAATGCCTTTTGTGTCCCAAGGCAAACAAAATAAATATTCTTATATAGTAATCCTTGGAAATGAGTTTTAAGCAAAAGTCACACAGAACAGAGCGAAATGTTATCATTTCATATTAAGTAGATGAGTAAACTGCGTTTGATAAATGTGACTGAAAACATAATATCATTGATATGACAAATTAATACAATACAAAAAAATATTAATGCCATGATTTTAATATTCATAATAGGGATTCGTACACATATGTACATCTGTAAAGTTGTACAAATGCGGATTAAATATCATCACTGTTTACACACTGCTCTGCCGATCAAATTTAAGGACCAGAACTAAGTGTGGAAAAAATATGAAAAAATATTCATTATGCAAAATCAACTGAATAATTCCAAAACACCTGACTGTTCAATGCTGCACATAACCAATAAAAATCAAATATGCCAAAGAGCTGTTTACTGTCATAAATTAGTCAACCAACTTGTCATTTATATGATTCTGTATTCCCAGAACTCACCTCATTAGGTGACACAGTTAGAACACTCCGGCTCTTCCTCATCTTCTGTGAAGTTTTCCTCTCCCTGTCTTGCACAGGCCTGCTCCGCTGACTCTCCTGCAAAAACATCAACACAAACCCACACAATCAACTCTCGCAGCAAAGACAAAAAGAATTGAGGAAAGAACAGACATTTGACATTGCATGCTCGTGAGAGAGTAGCCTCAGGGTAAAGTTAAGATGGAGAGTCTTTCTCTTATTTTTCTGTGAGAGTGATAGACTGAAGACAAACTCTGCCTCTCTTTCTGACAGTGACAAGCATCTCTTAAACCCTTGCAGTAACCTCTTTATCAGCTTTTGCGCTCAATATGTTTTTTCAGCCTGTCTAAACTGACTTGCAAAAATGATCTCAAAAAAAGATCCTTGTACAGATTTTTTTTTTTCATCCCTTGTACATGATGCTGTTGGGTCACTTATAATAACAAAAATTAAATAGAAATGTGTTAATAAAAATAAAGTGTGAATAAACAGTGTCATCACTTTCAAATTCTCTTTTAATTTGACAGTAAAAAGATGTTATCTTAATTTTGATTGCCTTAAGTTTGATTTGTTATGCTGTTTCTTTCTTTCAAAAAGATGGATGTAATTGCTTTGCAATATTATAATTCATTCCATCCCACACATATTAATAATTCCATCCCACATTAATTAATAATTTCTAGTCAATTTTTACCACTTTATGAGTACATCTAAGTGAATTATGGTGTTCACATAAATGTCCAGCTGATTTTTATGGAATGTTCTGTAAAGTCTAATCGCACAACACAGGAGAATACAAACAAACACTTCTTTATTAATCCACAAAGATACACACAGGAGATCACAGGAGAAAACTAACACACAATCACATGAAATAAAGACGATACCAGACAATAAACTGAGAAAACGAAGGGCTTAAATACACAGAGACATAATGATTGACAGGTGAACGTAATCCATAACCAAGGGAACAAAATAAGGACTAATCAGGATTAAACTGAACCACCAGAAACAAACATGAGAACAAAAAGACAACTAAACTAAATATAATCCTGACATAATGCTTATTTAAGTTAGCAACAGTTGCTAATGAAGGCAGAGCTTAGTGAAGGGTCATTTGGGATCTTACTCTTCTATGGATGTGTACACTGATTGAGGATTATCATACAGATAGGCTGATTTTTAATCGCTGAGCAAATATGTGACTCTGAATCAATGAAATAATGCAAAAACAAGCAACATTAACAAGCAAGAAAATAATACATTGACAATGTGCTGTCGCTGTAAATTGGAGCTGCTCCAATGTGCTTTTAAAAATTAAATTTAAGGAACAGTCTACTGAAGAAAAAGAAATAACCCTGTCACACATCTACAGGATGAAATACATCAGATTTATATATTTTTGTTCAGGGCAATTCCACGCAAAGGTCATCTTTACTATGAAAAAAAAAAGTTTTAACCAAAAGAACAAAACCCTTTTTAAATTGTCCATTTAGGTCTGTAATATACTGTATTAATGTGCTCTAACAGAAATTTTAAGAAAATTGCCTTGTTTATCCACAATATATGTGGTAAGTAACAATGCTTAAATTAAATTTTCAACCAACCATATTTCATGCTTTCAAAAAAGGGATCAAAGACCCCATTTTTTAAACTTTAATTTTAGCAGTAAGCATTGTGTAGAAAGATGGATACATGCCTGAGAAATAAATACACTCATTTAGTCATAACAGCACTGCCTGATGAATTTATAAGGGCTAGAATAAAGAGGTCAGGACGCTTCAGTGCTCTGTCACGTCCGTAACGTTTTAATGATTAAGTTTATGTCATATAACAATTATAAATGCAAATAACTTGAAACTTTATATGCAAAGCTAAATTATGTTTATGCTTATTAGGATCAACAATTCATTTCACTACGTTGCTGTGAACAACCATAATAAGCGTTACGGACGTGACCGTTACGGACGCTTCATATTAAATCCTATGAGTTTGCTTCTTTATATTGCTATCATCTGTTTCAGGCTTACCATATCAGAACATACCCAATAATCGCAATACTCTTTGTGCTTTGTTAGTTTTAATATGAAAAAGGTTTAACTTTCAAATTCAGTCGATTTTATTATTTTTTTTTTTCAAAAATTAAACAATAGATGTCGCTCTTTAATAGCCTACGGCGTGTGACAGATTAGCTTCTGCAGCGCCTGTAAGCGGCGGATCAGGCGCACATGAACCGATCTTCTCTTCCTCTTGCCAGAGAACGAAATATGAACATCAAAAGGTAGGCCTATATGATACAGTACAACTTATAGAAGAGCATTGTGTCTCATAGGACACTTCCCTCGGGAATTGGGATGTCGCGTTACCTGTTGGTTAAAAATGAATAGCCTAGCCTATAATGATCACAATCCGCGCGATCAAACAAAATGAAAATAATACGATTGCAATAATTTTGACTTGAAATAAAGTTTGATCATTTTGACTCAAGACTCCGCTTTAAACTCTGAAAACTAGACGAAAAAAACCGTGTGGTCATTCATACACAAAACATAAAACTGACATGATTGCGATTGGCAATAGTGTCAATCGGTTCACCTGACTGTGGGGAAAACATGCGATTTTAAACTGCTTTATGATAAACATTAATATTTGTCAATGTATTTTAGCATGCAGTTCTGTAAGAAGGAAAATCATGGTCTCTAAATTGATTCTTGAACAACGCACATGCTTGTCAACATGAGAAATAGGTCTAATCTATAACCTTTTGCAATACAGAGTATAACGTTACATTTGTATAAAGTTTAGTAAAAAGTTGATCAATTGTGGAGTCTTACCATACTGGTATCCCAGATTTCAATATTTGGTGGTGTACATGCTTGCTTGAGGTCTCTGTGAAAGTTTTAAAGCAGTTTTAAAGCAGTCTTCTGTGCCGCTTTCAGACCGGTCACATCCGTAACGGAAAACTGTCACATCCGTAACGTTGTTTTTTCCTCATTAATGCGAACACGAAAAATGAAATAAAATTATTATTTTATGCTCTGTGGAGAGCCAACCCTTCTTTATTCGGTGGGCAGTATTACTTTTGGTTTGCGCAATGTAATTCACAGAATTCTTAAAAAATATGTTGTCACCCAAAACTTAGTGACTTTTTTTGTCACGTCCGTAACGCTGTATATTTCCCTCATCTAAAAAATAAAACAGTTGAGTAGACTGACATTTTTCTAATGTCTGGACTCCTTTGGTAAGGGATTATGAATATATAAATAGACGGTTCAATATGTTGCTATTAAATGCATTCTTTGAGCATTTATATTTCAAGTTTTGACTCCAAATGTCACGTCCATAACGCTGGAATTGCCCTTCTGCATAATCTCTACAGTAGCTCAAGTCTGGCCTATGTCATCATGTGCCAATCCCATTCCTCTCTCTTTCCCTCTACCTTCCAGTCAATTTTTATCCTATTGGCCATAAATAAATAAATACAAAGTTCTGTCTTGAAACTCTAGATGGCACAAACTGATAGGTCCTTAATTAAATTTTCTTGCACATTGTTCTCTATAAGGCACAGCTGATTAGTTCCTGCTATATCAGCAGCCAATGAGCTCGCTGCTCAATAGGGTTGTGCCGATGGACGATATCATCGCCCATCGTGATGGTTGACTGACATCACGATGGAGAGACACCATTGTGATACCACGCCCCCTCCCCGCTCCGCCCCTTTTATTCCCCTCTTATTCCCCTCACGTGCAACCTATTGGAAAGCCCAGATGAGTCATTAGTTGGAAAATAAAATAACCCTTTCGCACGTAAGTTTAAAATATTCTGGCTGACCCCCCAGCGTGAGTTTTTCAAGGCGACCGTTATTTAGAACGTAACGCTTTATGGTTTCCATGGTGACGCGTCATTGCTTGTCATGTCACACACCGCAGCGCTGTATGACTGATGATCTGCTTTTATTTCAGTTTTCCTTTTTTATTCAAAATATTCACTAATTTGTTAACTATAACATGAAATATCTGATATTCCGATTGTCAAATATGTGAAAGTGGATGTGTTTTGCTGTTTAAACAACTTTATAATGATTGCGTTAGTTGAGCTATACACGCCATGTTAGTTTGTGCCGCAGATTCTGTTGGATTCACAACATCTTACATGTATTTAAACATCCGAAACCTAAAATAAACATTATGTGGTTGAAAACACTGCATATTTGTGATATATGAAAAGTGCTGCGCGCGTCCATCTCTGGTTTAGCGCCAGCTAAAGCGCACACGCATTGAATTTGAATTTGGCAATTGATCACGTGATGCACCGGTGTGATCGTACGCGTCTATTATAAAGTAATAAAGTAAAATAATGAATAATAATTATATAATAACGAAAAATTAAAGTACACCCCCCCAATGAATGAATGAATGAATGAATGAATGAATGAATGAATGAATGAATGAATGAATGAATGAATGAATGAATGAACGAACCTGCTAGATTTCGTCCTCCGCATATATGCTTAATAAAGCCTGAACCTCGTCGTTGGTCGTATTTTTAAACTTTAATGTTAATTCGAATCGCAAACAACTCTAACTGCACGCAACGACTTTTAAAATTGATGGTTGAAATAAAATGCTGCATGGAGTCAAACAATCAAAAAGCTGAGTGAACTCAACCAATCAGCATGTTCAGTGCCTAAGTCCCACGCCTGAAAGTTCCTGAACTTTGAAAAAGTACTACCTCGCGAGCAGGTACTTTTTGAGGGGAGAATTTTTACCCGGAACTTTATATGGACCCTGGTTCCTGCGGTCGAAACACACCGAGTACCACCCCAAAGTTCCTGGTTCCTGGAGAAAGTTCCTGCGGTGTAAATGGGGCTTAAGTAAATATTAATGAACATCTTGTTATTTTGTGTGTGTAGTCATCTTGCAGCCACTGCCAAGGTTCTCTCTTAAGAATCTCTTTAAAGCTGTGTTCTCTTGTCAAAACATCAGCCCCTTCTGTGCCCAGCTCAATCCTCAACCACTGAATACGACAGACAGTCCAGCCCGTAGGGAATTTGGAATTCGGCAGCTGTCTCTCAACAGCTGAAAGCCTGAAAAGCGTGACTCCATGAGCACTTTCTATTGATTTGACCTCTGCTTTCTTAAAGACTGTTCTATGTGCTTTCAGCAGCCTGGCCATATTGACATTAACCAGAGAAGGATTTAGATGCCCTGTCAGGTCTAACGGTAAGTAAGAGCTCACTTTAAATATTGCCGCTGTCACTGACTTCATTGAATTGGATGAATATGTGTCATGTAAAGAAGTCTCTGGCAGTATGTGTTTTTTTCTATGACAGTCACTCATCGTTAGACACATAAAATCACCCACCAATACTACATGAATCAACATTTCATTGTGTTGCTGAAATTTGTGAATGTTTTCCAATTTCCAATTTGTTCGATATCAGTGCATGTGAAAAAAGTTATTTCACACAACTATGGAAACACATTTCAGCCTCAGAGTAAAAATAAAACAGGTAATTATATTTTAAAATGTATGATTTTTTTAAAAAAAAAAATTTTTATCATAAAGTCACACTGTGAGATTTAAAATGAGAAATTAAGGTGCAATTATGAGATATAAAATGGCTTTTACAAGAAATAAAATAAAATGTGAGATATAAAAATGCAATTACAAGAAATGAAATCGCATTTAAGGGAGACATATTTCATGATATAATGTTGTATACAGTATTATACTTGTTGTTTAGAATTGCCTGGCAGAAAGCCTGAGAGAGCAGATAAGCATTAAAGCCATATATAATAAATAACCTCAACCTTTGATCTTGAAGGTCCAAAGTGGTCTACATTTCAACTGTTATCAGAAACATTTGAAATAAAAGCCAATCCTCTCATACCCATTTAAAGAATGGATGCACATGCACTGCAGCATCAAGAAAAACATCAGCTCCACAGATACTCCACAGTCTGAGGGCCTAATTACCTATTTACCTATTCACCTCTCCCCATTCAAAGAGCAAATGAATGATAAATGTGTTCTAATATAATACTGTAGCTGCTGTAATCTGCACAATCATCAGCCCACAAAAGAAAGGGGGGTGATTCACTGCCAGCTAAATTACCATCACCATTGAATCAATATACGCCCCCTTACTAATTACAAAGATGCAGCATGAATATGTCAGCATCTATGGATCTCAAATCCTGTTTTCCTTCACATTTTATGTTCTCCCATAGACACTGAACTTAATTTGTTTGTTCTCTAGTTTATTACAGAAGAAAATTGCATTTTGCAAGGATTCCTATTAGTGATTGTATTCATATTTAATTAAGCAACAAACTATTCAATATTATCATTTACTACTTGGCTAGCTATATTACATAATTTAAATATTTATTTATTCCTCATCTTCTCAAACACCTGGGGGAGTTTTTCTTTGCCACTATTTTTTTGTAAAGCTGCTTAAGAATCATGAGTATATTGAGAAGCGCTTCACAAATAAATTGAATGGAATACTAAATAAGATTTAGTTTTTCTTTGACAAAAAGGTCAAGTTTGTTGTTTTGCTCTTTGCTTGCCTTGCTCACTTTCAATGTTGAGTTTAAAAACAGCATTACATGCACTGATGAGTCTATTCTCATTAGACAATAACATAAAAGGGTTATAATATTTGAGGCGTCCTCTGGGTAACAGCACAATTTGGTCCCACTGCTGTCGTTTTGTTGTTCTTCTGTGAAAGGCTCTGACATTCTGATAATAATTACTGTGACTAAAGCTCTTCTTTTGCCAGATGTTTTGACATACATGTATAATGTGCCTTCAAGCAAACATACATATTCTAAGACAAAGTGTTTCAGTGGTTAAACACAATTAGTTACGGTCCATTTGTATGAAGAACTAGCGAAAACACTGAAAGAAAACTTGTTTCTAGGAGACTATTTTCAAGTATTTATTGTTACCATATAAAACACATATAAACAATATAAAGCAAACTTAAGAATGTTTTGCATCATAGAGCATAGTAATTAAATAAACACTGTCAACTGGTATATCCTAGTTGAATTTGGCATTTATACTGTGCTCGATTTGTTGTTTTGTGGAGGTTCTTACTACTCATCAAATTAAAACTATAAAATGCCAGCAGGATGTTTTTTTATACAAAATATTAGTTTTTGAGATGCTGCCAAGCTGGAGCTGTTTTTAAAATGGCATTTTTGTGAGTCATTAACTGCTGGCCAATCTTTATGTCAGAGTTCATTGAGGAATCCTTAATATACTTCCCAGGCCAGATGAGGGTTAAAAAATTTGGAATCAAGTTATGGAATTGATTTTGGACAAATAATGAAAAACTACTGAAGCAGAAATCCTCCGATCAATGTAAAGTAACAAGCTTATAGAAATATTTTGTTGCTATGCTATACTTCCTTGTTGACTTGTGTATTTTGTATTATAGGGATAATTCCCATGACAATGTTTAGTGAGAGTCACACTCACCCATTTGAACATCAAACCAAACAGATGATGATTATGGTTGGATAAAGAGTCTTTAGTGTTTAATCTGTCCTAATGATCCAGACTCAATGAAAATGACTTCCTAGTCACTGAACTGCTCTCCCCTCCAGTGAGGCAATTTAGGATTTCTTAATAACCTGTGTCTGTAGCAGGGGATTTCTTCAGTAGAGCAATAATCCAGAGTGTAAGAGGGGAAATGGCTTACATGTATCAGGGATTATCAGCATTTCTGTTGAGCTTTATAACTAAGAGGCAATGCAGACAGGGTAGATCGAGATATGGATGGATGGATGGATGGATGGATGGATGGATGGACGGACGGAAGGACGGACGGACGGACGGACGGACGGACGGACGGACGGACGGACGGACGGACGGACGGACGGACGGACGGACGGACGGACGGACGGACAGACGGACAGACGGACGGACGGACGGATGGACGGACAGACAATTTGGTTACAAACACACATAGATTTTGAGTAAATCTGATTGTCAATACCTTTTTCGAGAGTTAATTTGATTTTAGAATGCAATTGTCATTTCCATAAATTACTGATCTGTGTGTGTACAGAACAGGATTAAGCACAAAAAAGTGACAACCAAATTTATTTGCAGTGTGTGCACATGGCCTACGATTATCAATCAGTCAAAATTCTGTCGGTTTAACCAAAGAATTATGTGCATCCCTTAATTAAATCCAAAAATATTCAGACACAAAGCTGAGAAAGAATAAATGAGTATTTACTCATCATTGAGGTGAGGGAGGAACTTGGAAAGGCAAAAAATGTTAAAAACAAACTACAAAAACAAACTAATGTGATTAATAATGCCATACTATAGAATGTGGCATGAATAGTAGGACACATTTAATTGTGCTATGAAAGCCAAAAATGTGACTTTTATGGAAATAAGTCCCAAAAGCCATGATTACCGAAATTAAAAGTGAGTTTAAGGAAAATAAGCCCAAGTTGCTCAAAAAAGAGGCAACACTAGACAGGTGGCAAAGAGAGCAGAATATCTCCAGGGAGAAGCAAACAGGTGATGAAAGGACATCTTCTCCCAACAATCCTTAATGTTCCTCCATTAAAACCTTACAAAGCTCATTTGAACTGGTATAAGATACACACACAAAGCTTTGACAGGGCATCACACAGGTTTGATGAAGTATAGTGTAATTAGGTTTCATTAGACCTGAGTGCTAAGAACATGAGTTGCAACGACCATGAACCACAATTTATTAATATTAGATGCTTCATTAAAAAACATTCAGCTTTAGTGTTTCAGTACCAAATTCAAGCCTTCCTTTTCCAAATACTGTCATAATCCAGTGAGATTTTTGTATGAACAAGTCCTGCAACAGATGGTATGTCCTACACAGTGCCCTGATCTCAACCTCATCGAGCCATGCTGGAATTACATGAAGAAATTAAAGAAAGTGAGAGAGAGAAAAAAGGCAGGCAAAATCCATAGATGAACTGTGGAAAAGTTTCTAAAAAAATGCTCAGCTCAAAAACCTATTACCTTAAAGTGTACTGCTTTGAAAGCACCAAAAATGATTTGGCATTATTTTTTAAAAATATCCTCATCTACAGCATCATTTGCGCAGTTCTGCACTTCTTTTCTACTTTTGGTAGACTTTTAGTTCTTTCAAAGGGATTAAAATGAGAATATTATTTGCTGAAATTGAAAATAACAGTTTTATCAAGCTGTTTACAATGCCACTGCATTCCACCAAGCATTTTAAACAGGTATTTGAAGACCCTTAACTTCTTGATTAGAAATTCTCTTTTGGACAAATGTGATATTTTGCTTTGCAGTTATTTAACTTTTAAAGTGTGGTTGATGGTCAGACATGGACCACAGTTTGCTTTGGTCCGAGCCCAGATAACATCCCTCAAAGGAAGCCTGACATCAGAAACTCTGCAAGTTATGCTTGCGGCAAATGCTTTTACATCACACAGTGTGAGCGGTGTACAAACATCAAATCAAAGAACAGGAACAATCAAGCAACAGTGAGGAACAGATGCTGTACTGTTATATGGAAAAAAAAGTATCATAAGAAAAGTTAAGATTTTTTAAAAATAAGTGACAAGGATTGGAAAGGCAGAACTTTTTCAGCAGTAGCTGCTGTCATTGTTTCTGCAAACTCAATACCTGAAGACAGGAGGAGGCGCAGACATCAATTACTGAGCACCAACAACAACAATGAAACAGCACAGGAGCTTGTTAAACACACAAACAAGGGCTCCAGGACTCAAGAGTAAATAAGTTTGTTAAAGCAGTCCCTGAGCATATCATACAGCTTATCTAATTTTTAAGGTTTCATTATCCGATCTGTTAAAAAAAATGAATGAGAGACTTATTGCACCCAGTGGGTCTGGTGACGGTAGAACTGTGTGTTTTAAAGTCTTCCCTAGAGGGCAGAAACAAGTTCCTGGATGTCAGAAGAACACAAGAATCAATGCATATGAAGGTGCCATGGAAGTTTTCCTGTTTGCTGTATCTGATCTGTTGCGTGCAACGGATTCCCTGCTGAGGTAATGTCACCACCAGATACCAGTCACACTGGCATTCTGCTCTCAGATGGGACATGGGTGAATAAACACCTCTTTTGCTTCTCCAAACTGGAGTTCTGAGAACAGCAGTTCAGAACAGCTATCTGGGGAACCAATACCAAGAATTTAGTTAACATTATCAGGCAATTTAGTTTTTGATTAGTTAGATACAAGCTTTCTAATTAAAACTATTGACTATTAATTCTGAGCTTTGCCATGGGGTCAAGGTTTGGCTGATTAGCATGACACTGTTATCTCTAAACTATTTTACGTTATGGTGAATTGGTGGGTAATTGTATGTATTCGTATGATCTCATTTGTACATTTTCATATGATCTGCTTATGTCCCAATGACGAGTATGTTTATGTGTGGACCTTCATGCTTACTTTTTTTTCTAATAATCGTACATTTTTGTACGATTCACATCGAACAAATACGAAATTGCCACCTCATAACATAGTAATGTTTTCCTGTGAGAGTCAGGCATTCATTATTAGTGCCATGCATTCAACATGGAAGTAGTCAAACCAACAATGAACACAAATAATTATATCTGAAATCAAAATGATGAAAATTGTTGATATGAATTTATAAGTGATAAATTTGTATCACTTACAGTGGCATGAAAAAGTATGTGAACCACTTGCAGAATCTGTGAAAATGTGAATAATTTTAATAAAATAAGTGAGATCATACAAAATGCATGTTATTTTTTATTTAGTACCGTCCTGAGTAAGATATTTTACATAAAAGATGTTTGCGTTTAGTTCACGAGACAAAACAATAGCTGAATTTATTAAAACGTCCCCATTCAAAAGTTTGTGAACCACTGAATCTCAATACTGTGTGTGGTTACCTGGAAGATCCACAGCTGTTTTTTTGTTGTGTGATGGTTGTTCATGAGTCTCTTGTTTGTCCCGAGCAGTTAAACTGAGCTCTGTTCTTCAGAAAAATCCTCCAGGTCCTGCAGATTCTTCAGTTTTCAAGCATTTTTGCATATTTGAACCCTTTTCAGCAGTGACTGTATGATTTTGAGATCCGTCTTTTCACACTGAGGACAATTGAGGGACTCAAACTCAACTATTAAAAAAAGGTTCAAACATTCACTGATGCTCCAGAAGGAAACAAGACGCATTAAGAGCCGGGGGGTGAAAACTTTTGAATTCAACTATCAAGGTAAATTGTACTTAATGTTTCTTTCGGGAAACATGCAAGTATCTTCTGTTGGTTCTGAAGGGCAGTACTAAATGAAAAATGATATTTAAATATAATAAGAAAAATGGTAACATCTTCATCCTGTTCAAAAGTTTTCACCCCCCAGCTCTTTATGCATTTTGTTTCCTTCTGGAGCATCAGTGAATGTTTGAACCTTTTTTAATAGTTGTGATTGAGTCCATCAATTGTCCTCAGTGTGAAAAGATGGATCGGATCTCTAAATCATTCAGTCACTTCTGGAAAGGGTTCAAATATGCAAAAATGCTTGAAAACTGAAATTTCTGCAAGACCTGGAGGATTTTTCTGAAGAACAGAGTTCAGTTTAACTGCTCAGAACAAACAAGAGATTCATGAACAACCATCACAAAACAAAACAAAAAACAGCCGTGGATCATCCAGGTAACCACACACAGTATATTGTGGATCATCCAGGTAACCACACACAGTATATTATTCAAATGGCAGGACCGTTTCTGACATTTCTAGAGTTGTTTCTAGTGGCATATTATATTGAGTTTATCTACTGAATTTGCTATATTATTACTCTACAAAGAGAATAGCCTATTATTTTATAGGTAGAATTTTAAATTGTGTATAATTTATATAGCCTATTTATACATCAATGATGACGCAGTCATCTGGGCGGAAGTTTGATACCGGGATTCCGCCTCCGGGCTCCAACAGACGATTCCTTCTGCGCATGCCCAGGCTCCAAACTTTTTTTTTTTTTGACGTTTTTGCGTAACGTGTCAGCGCCCATCGGCGTCCGTTTTGGCTTCAGTTCAATACAATGGAAGGAAGCGGCGTCGCGGCGTCCATCTTTTTTTTTACAGTCTATGGTGTGAAACGACATGAGGGTGAGTAATTAATTACATAATTTGGGTAAACTAACCCTTTAATGATTAACTGTTGATCAATTAATCAGCATTAATGATTTAATCTAGTTTACAGATTGTTCATTAATAAATTACAGCACAACTGTGTTCAGTAATCATACAAGCAAATGGTGAAAACACGGTCTATAAAATCATCCAACATTAGTGTGCACACTAGACCCTGCGCTAAATGTATTTATGTCAAACACGCACCCTTGCCTTGATTGAAAAAAATTAATCTGCAACAAAAGTAATGGGCACTGTGATCATATGTCTAAAGCACAACATGACGACAAGCACTTTAGCATTATTTACAGTGATAATGTTATTCTGCCTCTGTCATTTCTAATAAGCACTTCTCTGTTTGAATGTGCACTGTGAGTGAGATGTCAGAGGTAAGCGCTGTCTGTGTGTCTTTAAGCATCTTTGCTTGTGTTCAGATGAGCAGAAGGAGAAATCTGCTTTTTAAGTGGTGGCATAACTAATACCATACCACTGGCTCAGCCTGCTACAGTAGACATGCCCAGCTGGAAAGAGATTGATGGATCTGAGCAGGCCGCTCTCAATGTTTTGATGGTACCTAGGGAGGCTCATTGTTTATACATTTGGGGGAGACAAACCCATAAATGGCATACTAATAGTAGACAATAAACAATAAACTGTAAACAATAAAGTATGTGGGGATGTATTTTAACATTAAAAAAAAACTTTAATGATCATTCATTTTGAATGGAAATTGATTATTAATATTCCTGAAAAATGAAAATGGACATCCCTAGTCATAATATTTCATATAGTAATATAGATACTACACATTTGTTTGGAGGGTTTTTAGAATTTGACAATTTCCTGTCACAGCTCAGGACTGAATACATACTGTTTTAAACAAATCCTCTCATTCTATTACAGTATCTCTAAATTAAATTGGTGTCTCTATCAACTTTCTTCTTCTGTGCAGCTGTGCCTTTTCTCCATGCCCAGCTGACTAATGCGATTTACGCAGGTTGGGAAGTTACTCACCCCTTTATTATTATTCTAGATACTAACCTTCTATTTCTGGCTCATATAACAGAGTAAAGAGTGGTAGTTAACCTAATGTGCAGTTGGGTTAATTACTGATACTGTTGAAGGACTGAATATTTGACACTTAATTAGTTTCACTGAAACAGAACCCTGCATAAAAAGAGGGTCAACAGAACTGAGCCTGATAACTGTTCAATGAGACTAAATCAAATTCCTTTTGTCATCTATGTAGCCAATTCTCGACTTCCTACAGACAGGCAGACCTATCGATATTATCTTGACACAAAAATTGTTTTATATATTTATTTCAACTGAAAAAACAGTTAAGGGGTTTTCCCGTGACTGACAGCGCTAGTCAAAGCAGTTGTCAGTTGTGCTTGCTCCGAGTTCACAACAATTCTATTCAATTTCAATATAAAGGTTTTCGCTACTGACTGCTGTCTTTGCCACCATCTAATGGCATAATAATGTAACTTCTGTTGCTGTTCATTGTCAGGGACTATTTTTTTCCGGCGGAAGTAAGGCTTTTAGTGATTTTACTTCATGAAAGTTGCATTGATACATACAGTACACTGCACAGCATACTGTAAATGAGTACACCCCCTCTGAACAAATAAAGATGTATTTTCTTTATGATCACTAATACAATTCATGGGAAGATGACAAAAGTAAAATGTATTAAACATACATAAAAACTGAGAAATATATATGTCATTAATAGCCATGAAATAAGTAAATTAGCCAATTTTGTTTAAATTAAGGATTGCAGAAATGAGTACACCCTAGATTTAATTTAACAAATGTATAATATTCTAGTACTTAGTATGCCCTCCATAACTTTGAATATACTGCTCTGACCTTTCTTGGCACAGAGTGTACAAGTTCATGACAAATAGTTACATCTGTCCTGTTTAACTCTGGATGATGAGCTCCATAAATGCCCTGATCTTTAATGGGGAGTGTTGCTCAACTCGTCTCTATAGAATCCCCCACAGACACTCAAGATTGTTAAGATTGAGTTCAATACATGTCCACAGAAGGTTTTTCACCTTGGGAGAATGCATATCCACATTGTCATGTTGAAAAAATGCCCAACAATACAGGGAATGAGGAAAGGGTAACACCTTGTGTTTCAAGTTTGTGTATTAAATTACACAGTGGTGTGGGAATTCATGACGGCATTAATAAAACACAACTCCCTCACACCTTCAGCACTCATACATCCCTATATAAGAGCTTTACTACCACTGAACTTTACTGTGGGAACCAGGCACTTCTCACTGGACTCCTCCTCTAGTAACACTATGGGCCCTATCTTGCACCCAGCGCAATTGACTTTGTACACCGACGCATGTGTCATTCCTATTTTCCACCCGCGCAAAGCGCGCTTTTCCCTCCACAGAAGCACGTCGCTAAACTAGTGAATGAACTTGCGCTCCCTGGGCGGTTCAGCGCAAAAAAGGAGGCGTGTTCCGGCGCAAACAATCCCTGGTGCTATTTTGCTGTTCCATTAAACACTTGCGCCACTGACCAGAAAAAACCTAGTCTAAAGTCAGTGGCGCGTTGCGCGTTGTTCATTATGCCATTTTAAGGGCGCATGCTTGACCATAATGTATAGCGTGCACAACGTGCATACATTTTGCTCATGTAATCTACACAGATGCAACAGTTATTTTTGCAAATCATAAATTGTTACACTAAAAAAATATTAACACATGAGATGACGGAAATCATTGTGGTGTGCCACGAAGATGTGAAAAAACCTGTTTAACCGACGCTATTTTGGGTGGGTTTCTCCCATCCCCATACAACACAACTTCTCTGTCTTTCACTGCTCTTACAAGAACATCAGTCTCCTCGGCTGTGAACCGCTCCTGTCGTGCGCCTGGTAAATACGCCATAATAATAGCAATCCATAATGGAACTTGCGCACCTGCTTTTAAAGGGAATGCTGGATGACGCTCTGATTGGTTTATTTCACGTTATGCCCAAACCACACCTATGAATAATGAAGCTACTTCAGACCAACCCATTTTAGATTTGCGCCGGGCGCAAGAGCCATTTATCCCGCCGGGAAAATAGCAACAGCGCCGAGACCCGCCCACAAAGTTACTTGCGCTTCGCGCTTTGACACTTGCGTTTCAGATCGTTAAAATAGGGCCCAATAACATTTTGGATGCTGTTAGATCCAAAATTATTGATTTGGTCTCGTGAGACCAGAGTATTGATTCCCAGAATTTGGCTAACTGACTTTATTGTGCTTTGGCTACAGTAGGTAGTTCCAGTGAGAACAACAACCATGCATGTCATTTCTGCAGGCTTCACCTTACTCTACAAGATAAACGGTCACTCTTTTCATAGCTTTTGCTGGCTCTGAGATACTCACTTGGTATTTCTCCTGCTCTTTGTATAGCAAAAAAAAATCCCTTATCGCTAAATGAAAGCTTAAAATGAAGGCCTGATTATTATCACAAGTCCATTGTTTTTGAATTACTGTGTTACTTTTGCTATATTTTCACCCTTAAAACAATGATTTTTATAATCCTCTTGTACCACTGTCCTCTTTTGTGCTAAGAAATAATTCTCCCAAGTGGTTCCATTGTTGTCAGCATGTCTGAGAATGATTCAGTGGGCTATATAACTCTTTTAATTGTCAAGAAATTACTTCTCTTTAAATGTTTTGGTTCAACATACTTACCTGTTGATCAAACATTGCCTTAAATTTACACCAGAAAATGTTTATTTCATTTTATTTAGCAAATTTTAGGAGAGTACTCATGTTTGCTACACAACATTTTATCACCTTGATAAGAAAATCTTATTTTCCTGAATAATTTTGACATGCTTCTTTGGTAATTGATTAAGCAGACTTGCTGGAACATTATATCTCTAAAGAACCCTAACATGTCTTCTAGGTAATTGAGTAATTGCTGACTTTCAGAAGTTTCAGAGGGGTTTACTCATTTATGCTGTGCACTGTATTTTTTGGCTTTTAATATTTGTATTGTATGGTAACCGTTTTATAAAAGCAATAGTACTCAAGGCTAGTGCTGTATCGTGAGTAAGTCACGGCTGAAGGGGTTGCAGGCACTCTGCTTCATGTCGTGCCTAAAAACGCCCTTCAGCCGTGATTTATTCACGATACAGCACAGCCTCTCATACCTTATTGCTTACATATTATCTGTGTTTCTGCTTTACTCATTTTTTTTGCTTTAAAATGAAGAAATTCTGCCAAGTATTGTATCTATTAATTGGAAGCTGTGAAGCATGGCCTTCATAATGAATTCTAAAAAGGAAAGCATTCAGAGTATTCTTACAGCATTCACAACTACATGTTGATAGAAGGAATTATTTAAGCATGAATGCAAGATGTTGAATGCAGTCAAACTTGAATCATGTCAGGTGATGTACCTTGAAGACCATTACAATTTCCAGCAAACAATGAGATGAAAACTTTCATCTTCCAGTTGAAATATACAAATACAAATGCTTTCTCATTCCTGAGAAGATTTTCCAGCTAGCTGCAAGGCTCCAATTTGGTATTTTTTTTATGATTTTCATGACACTCAAATATTCTTACAGATTTCTGACCCCACTGTAAAATAAACTGAAAATGCATATTTAGACAAAGGCCTACAGCAGATGCTTTAACCTTTGTAATGGTCCTCTAAGTTAGCTAGAAGGCTACAAGTTCAGTGAGTTTATCTCACCCCAGCCCTCCAACACTCTATGATTTTCCAATCCTTGGACATTTCTACACCTCACTGACTTGAATTGAAAAAGCATATTTAGAATTGTACAATGCAGTTGTTTTGACCTTTATAAACAGCTTTTCCAATAAGTTAGAAGGTTGACAGTTCACAGCAGACCTCTCTCTACAGTTTGATTCAGCAAATTAAATGAAATTAAAATTAAATGTTTAATTTATTTAATTAAACTAAATTAAATTCAATTACATATTTAATTTGTTTAGGGATGTTACCTATTTTCTAAAAAGGTTAAATATGTATTACTTTTACTGCAAATTTGATGCATGACAGTTAGCAATGATGTCCACTGGCATTGACCACAACTTGGCAGAGATCACATTGTGTAGGCGATAAAAATTGTAAATATTCTCCTGCCAAAACTGGTGTTATGATACATTTAATGTGCGTGTGGGCTATTATTTAAATTTTTTTTTTAAATTATTTATATATTTCTATATTTTATCATTTAATCACTGCACAATTTGGTCTTTGAGGGTTAATGATGAACTTGAATATGCCTCCCATGGTGCACTGAGAAGTGTCAAGAATCTGAAGTGCGGATTACTTAGTGGAAAACCAGGCATTAAGAAGAATGACTTTGTACAGTCTATAGAGCCATCTCTGATCCTAAGATTAAACACCCAGAGGCTAAAGTTCTACAGTATGTGCAAAGCTGATGTAGTCTTTGCCCCCAAATGACAGCAACTTGTTTATTGACATCTAGTCATGCAAGTAATGCCTTTAGGGCTGTATTTAATTGCATTTCTAAATCATAGTTACTCTGCATATTGCATCTGTCATTAGCAGCTATATGTATTTGTTGCAGCAGATGAAAGGTCAAACGAACATTGAAATAATTGTGTAAAACTGGCTCATAACAACCTGAATGCTAAAAATGCTTGCTGCCTGAAGAACACAAAAATATCTGAGTCATCCTTATTGTCACGGATCACAAAGGCAGATGAAGATAGTCCCAAACAAGGATAATAGAACACAGCTGAAACCAAGAACACAAATGAGGAGCGGGAAAACTGAATAAAGGAACACATGATGGGAATGAAAACAAACTAAAAGTTCATGATAAAGAAACTAACAGAACATAATGGTGACAATTATCACATAAAAAAAATAAAAAAAATTGGAGTTACCATTACAATAGTCTGCTGCTGTCCATCAACGAATTGTACAAGGTTTGTTTCTTTTGGTGACAAATTTAACCAAAAATTGTAACTTGGAAGTACTTTGGACATTAAAAAAAAATCTATTTAAAGAGTTTTCCTTTTCCATATTTTTCTTCCATTCTTTAGTCATATTTATGTGCCCCACACCCGTTCTGACCTTCTCTCCATGCATTCATCAACACTTCCAGCAACCCCCCTCTTTCTCACTTCCTGCACGTACGATCTGTGAAGAGGATGTGAAATCCTGTGCTGACCAGCTGGCCCCTATCTTCATAAAGATCTTCAACAGATCACTGGAGCTATGCAAAGTCCTTTCCTGCTTCAAATATTCCACCATAATCCCCATCCCAAAGAAACCCAAAAATCACAAGATTGAAATAACTTCATGACCATAGATGTTAAAGAAACAGGTCTGTAGTTATTTGAAAGACTGGTGCTGGCCCACCTGAAGGACATCAGATATAGATAATCCAGTCAACATGGGACTGCACTACATCCTGCAACATCTCGACAGACCTGGGACTTATGTTGGGATCCTGTTTGTGGACTTCAGCTCGGCTTTCAACACCATCATCCCAACACTACTGCAGACCAAACTAACCCAGCTCTCTGTTCCTAGCTCCACCTGTCAATGGATCACCAACTTTCTGGCACCTAGACAGCTAGTTTAACTGGGAAAATTCAAAATTCACATCCAACACCTGTACAATCAACACGCCCCACTGCTCTTCTCCCTCTACACCAGTGTTTCCCAACCTGGGGGTCACGATCCCCACTAGAGGTCGCTAAAGATTTACAAAGGGTCGTCAAGCTCACTCTAGTTTGAGGGATTTGGGATGAAATGTTTGCCAGTTTGAAAAATGGCGGAAAGAAGTGATATTGCAACTGAATGCTGAGGGAAATTATACAAACTGTAGTATGAATGGATTATATGAATCTATCTATGAAGGGAACTGACTGCCTTGAAAAAAGATGATGGCATTTTCTTTTCATCTCCTTCCTCCTTGTAACATGTAGTGTTTATAAGCGTAGCGCTGCTTTGTTTACAGAGGTTACCTGGAAAACTGCTCTATTTCTGCTGTTCCATAAGCTCCACCTACCAACAAAGGGTGGATTTACCTTTTCACGCAGCCTGTCTGCGGTTTTTGTTTATGAAACTCAGACCACATTTTTATGCATTGTTGTAAGTTTTAACCAGTTAATAGAAAATAAGCTAATGTACATACTAAAAATCTAATCAATTTGGATAATAAGATATCTAGAATTATTTATTGAGCTGATAAACTACCTATACACATTTTGACTCATCCTGTTTCTTAAAACTGGTTTAAAGGCTGCCTTAATGCTATTTTAATATTTCTTCTGTTGTTGCATTTATTAAATGCTTACCAACTGATTTTTAAATCCCTGTCAGTAATTGAAATTAGGCCTGTCGCAATAATCAATATATCGACTTATCGCGCAATATATGTACATAACCTCAAACATTTTTGGTGACGCAATATATCGCCCATTATGTTTATATGATAATGAATGTCACCAACATTTTGCCAATCATGCTGTCATCTGCAGTTCCTACACAGAACAGTCATCAACAGGTGAAAAAGAGCGTTATTTGAGGCATTATAGTGTTTTTCTGACAACTACAGACAGTTTGGAAGAACAAGTCCGAATGCTCTCAATTTCAAAGCCGCAATCCACTGTTCCAGTGCAAATATAAATGTCTTTGTTCATGCGGACATCTGACTGCTAAGTAGGGTTTGTGTTTTCAGCAATAGCGCACCCTTACTTAAAGGTGCTACAGAGGATCTTTTCATCGACTGAGAAACCAAAGACTGTTACTGATTTTTTTAAATGAGCGCATGCGTAAGAACAACCCCCCTCCATCACAGCTCATTTCGAGGGAACACCTCCCAAAACTCGTGCACGAGTATTGGAACACGAGTGTTTACCACCGGCATTCGCTGTGTTGTGTTAGTGGATTCATTATGTCGGACTCACCGCAGGTAACTCATAATCTGAAGTTGTTACTCCTGTCTCCTGACAAAAACATTGCATGCGGCGCCTGCGGAGTGTGGAAAGTTACTGGAGCGTGCAGCCACGCTCGTCTCTCACAAGGAACGTCATTGACAAGCCAGAGGGCCAATCCACACACATCTCTCACAAGGAACGTCACGGCAGTGACTGACAAGCCAGAGGGCCAATCGTTTCCGCGATGATCGCGTAAACGATTGGCTGATGTTTTTAAGGCCCTACCTCGTGCACAGATGATGTATATTAATGTTATTCCTTTTAGTGCACCTAATAAATAGTCTTTTATCAGTTAGTAAAGACAGTTTCAAGTAATATTGCAAAAATGTATAAAACAAAACATCCTCTGTAGCACCTTTAACTGAGAAAAGAAGGTCAGGGAATAGAAAATCTCCACAGTGCCTTTTGTGCATGTGCAGTTCTTTTTTTTTTTTTTTTTTTTTTTCACTTTTTACTTTGTACTTTTTAGAAAATACTTACCATTTATTTATTTAGGATATTACATTTTTTGATCCTTCATTTCCATGATCTACAGAATTAAATGGTTGTTGTCATTTGAAAGTGTGTAGGTCTACTTGCATTATTATGCTGTTATATTATGATTATATATTCAGTGGCATAAAATTGTCTTAAAATGAGAATAATATCGTTTATCGCAATTATTTCTGGAACAATATATCGCACAACAAAAAGTAATTATCATAACACTGCTTTACACCAACGACTGCACAGCAAAAGACCCCTCTGTCAAGCTCCTGAAGTTCGCGGACGACACTACACTCATTGCCCTCATCTAGGACAGTGACGAGTATGCTTACAGACAGGAGGTTAAAGAACTGTCTGTCTGATGCAGTCACAACAACCTGGAGCTGAACATGCTCAAAACAAAGGAAAAGATTGTGGAGTTTAGGAGAAACCCCCCATCACTCCCCCAACTCACCATAATGAACAGTACTGTGGCAACAGTAGTCATTCAGGTTCCTGGCCACTACCATCTCTCAGGACCTGAAATGGGACACTCACATATTAGGCTCCATTGTGAAAAAGGCCCAGCAGAGGTTGTATTTCCTTAACCAGCTGAGGAAGTTCAACCTGCCACAAGAGCTGCTTCTGCAGTTCTACTCCGCACTCATAGAGTCTGTCCTCTGCACTTCTGTAACTGTCTGGTTCAAATCGGCTACCAAATCAGACCTCAGAAGACTACAGCGGATAGTCCAGACTGTTAGGAGAATCATCAGTACACCCCTTCCCACTTTCCAAGAACTGTATCCAGAAAAGAACTGGTAAAATCACTCTGGAATGTTCAGCGGATGGAGCTGAAGGGAAGGCTAATTTTAAAGGACAAAACACTTTAGATTGGGAATACTATTCATTAGTTGCTTATTAGCATGCATATTACTAGCATATTGGCTGCTTATTAGTTCTTATAAAGCACATATTATGCCTTATTCTGCATGAATATATTTTTGATCCTCCCCATTCCTAAACATAACCACTACAACTACCTTTCTAACTATCAGTAAGCAGTAATTATGAGTTTTTTGAGGGAAAACCCCTAGTTAATAGAAGTTAGTTAATATGTATTCCCTAATCTAAAGCATTCCCAACAAAGCATATTTAGCTTTTATAAACTGAAACGTAACCAAGCTGCTAAACTAAATGGAAGAATTATGGCTGCTGTCATAATCTCATTCCAAAAAGACCAATGCCACCTCATCCACAACTATCAAAGAAAGATTACACAAAGTGAGAAGCATTTATTATAAATACTTTTCTTTGTGTGTGCATATATTTATGTGCATGTTTGTGTAGGCTTGTGTTTGTGGGTGGTTGACAGCACACGGTTATTTAAATGTCCAGAATTTTAAAATGAGCATCATTGTGAGCATATGGTGTGACAGAATGGCTTCTCTCAAATTTCCACTGAAATAAATACAATGAAAATAAATCCCAATTTAGACTGAAAAAATCTTAAAGGAACATAAAGTGTTAAACAAGTCAAGCTCTATCGACGCCATCTGTGCTCTGCTGTCAATTAGTGAAAATAATGTTGAGTCACCAATGTTGTCTACGTAAAATTTTCCCATTCAATAATGAGGCTGAGCTGCTCAGTGGCAATAAATCAACACAAACTGAAGATTCATGGATGAGTTTTAAAGGATTCAAAAGCATTAAAATGGGTTTCTCACAAGGAAAAAAACGCTGAGGATTATTAAGATGAAGATGAAGATGAATGGAAGAATAAGGCAGACCGCAATTCACAATTAAAACTTGGAAACACGATCTGAGGGTTTTTATTAAGCAATCAGCTTAATGTGTGTATATAGGCTATATACTGAACACACTATAAGATATTTTAAGAATATTGAAGCCCTTTGTCTTTTCACTGAATGGACATAAAAAAAAAAAAAAACATTCACCAGTAGAAAGAAATCCATGCAGGTTTAGTACATAACAGTGAGTAAATAATAACTTTTTTAATGTTATATAGCTACTTGCTAGCAAAATTATTGTGTACTGTATACTGTGAATATTCACATCTTGCTCAGCACTATGTACCATATATAGCACAAAGAAAGAAGACTGATGAATGTTTTTAGAGACCACAGGCAAGCATTCTGCTGCCTCTGTGTGTAATGGAAAGAAAACAGCCAGACAATATCCCAGAGGAGACCATTTCTGGGGTTTATACACCACTGTGGAAGCCTTTCTGTCAGTGATTTGATTCTCTTTTTCATTCTCTGCCAACTTCTGTCACTTCTATCTTCTTATGTTTCTATGAAAAACACAACTAGTTATCTTTTTGTCCAGCCATTTCATGCAATCTCTCCCACTTGCTTCCATTGTTTCCAGCCCAATTTCCCTCTCTTATCCTCCCACTCTCCCGTTTCCATCCGTCACCTTCTCTCATTATTTACTGAGAAAGTGCATGGAGAAACGTAAAAGCAGAGACACTGCAAACAGAAGGTTCTTGGAGCAGCGCTTGTTCTGCAACAAATATTCTGAGATCATTACCTTTGAGCCAGCTGCTCTACCAATTTGAAGTCACCGGTGGCTAGGAAGAGGGCAAGGTGCTTTGAAACTACGCTTTCCAACTAATTACTAGGTGTTTTCTGAGAATCCTCCCAAGTGGAATTGTCTATCATCCATCCATTTTACTGCCTCCCACCTGCTCTTTCAAATCCAAGTATTTCTGTCCCTTTCATCACATGTGCTTTTCTAATCCTGTTTTCTATTAAACTTACTGACGTTTCATCTCATGTACTGGTGAACACCAGATGGTGCAAGTTGGCATATCTGACAGTATGAAAACAAACAAATTTAATACAACACTTGGAAATTCTTGTTCCATCATACCAGGGGTCTTCAACAGGGGGTCTGCGAGTGGTACTGCAAGGGGTCTGCCAATTATTCCTTGATATTAAACTATTTTTTTGCACAATAACAATGATAATAATATGCGTTTAAAAAAATACAACCCCATTTCCAGAAAAGTTGGGGTTTTCTGGATGTTTCTTTATATTTACAAAATACAACTTGTTTGTCAGTGAAAACATTGGAAATCTTTTCTTTGTACTTTTGTCAGTTAAATAAAGGTTAAAGTGAAAGAACAAATCACATATTCTTGATTTTATTGCATTTTACAAAATGTCCCAACTTTTCTGGAAATTTTTCTTTAAAAAACGTGTTTATAAAGTTTAATGTTTTACATATTTGAAGCGGAGAAGAGTCTGATATGTCCCGTCTAGTTGTAGCCAATGTGCTATATAAGGATGTAACGTAACGTTTATTATCAAATTTAATATAGCACAATTCGACTTGCTCTAATAGATATAAAATAATAGATTAATAAGACCAAAGATTGCCCGTTCTGTGTACTCAAATTGAATTATGTCTCATGTTTAACCACTATAAGAGCCAGCGGCAAATCCCCGAGGCACTGGCCGAGATGAAGCTGTTCTCGGCGGTTACAGAAGCACTGAACGGCCGCTGACGCACTCGAGCTCGCATCTCAGAAAACGTCAAAACAAATTGTAAAATGGGCTCTGTTATTAAATATGAGTCACATATTTCAGGTCTAAACAACTACATTCTCGCCTAAAAAACTATTAAAACTACAGTTCGTGGTACAAGAAGTAGTATTTGTAAAAATTACGGTTGATTTGATCGGCCGCCATGACGGTCATTTCAAGCGGAGTGATACAAACGGTGAAAAGGCAGTAGGAGTGCTGTTATCACTGAAATATCGCATGGCTATCAGCCAATCAGATTCGAGAACCAGACAGAACTGTTGTATAAATATAATATATATATATATATATATGCAACATCACATGAGTAGGAGTGTGATATGGCTCTATATCAGCACTGCTGTGATTAAGTAATGGATTAATAAGACAAAAGATTGACTGTTTGACATACCCCAAAACAAATTATATCTCATATTTAACCACTATCTACATAAGTGGCAAATTCCCAAAGGACTGGCCAAGATAAAGCTGTTCTCAGCGGGTACATGAGTGCTAAATGGCCGCTGACGGCCTGGAGCTCACATTTCTGAAAAAACGCCTAAATAAATGTTCATACAGGGGCTATACAGGGAGTGCAGAATTATTAGGAAAGTTGATTTTCTGATCATATTTTTTTTCCAAGCACATTTTACCAATTCCAATCCACATCAATCTTAATAACTACTATTAATATTGTTTTTAATCATTTATAAGTGATATATAATTGTTCATGAAGGCTGGAAATGAAGAATGCCCAATATTCAGGTGTGCAGAATTATTAGGCAGGTTTTCTTTTACAGATAAAATGAGCCAAAAAAGAGATTTAACTCAAACTGAAAAGTCAAAAATTATTAAATACTCATGAGAAGGACACAATACTAATGTAATACTAGAAATTGCAAAGTTAAAGCATGACCATTGGACAGTGAAATGCTCATTGGGTCAGCTGGGTCATACAAAAACAGCTGGAGAAGAAAAGACACGTTAACTGCAAAATAATTAAGAATTAAGGTGAAGAATTAAGTGTGAAACCATCAGGAACCCTTTAGTCTCCAGCGCCACCATTTCCCAGTACTGAAACCTACCTGGAGTCTTCAGAAGTGTGAGGTGTCAGGATCTCAGAGACTTAGGTTAGGTGAAGAATCCTAAAAAGCGACCTGCTCTTAATAAGAATCACAAGCTGAAGTGTTATAAAATACATGAAGACTGGGTTTTTATAGGCCTTATAGACAGACAGCTTGAGAGTGACTCCTGAAGGACCAGAACCACATCACCACAAGTTTTGGAAGATCATTTAGTCCATCTCTGCAAGATGGACATTTCAGGATAAGAGATGGACTAAAAGTGAACTCCCACACCTTACTGCCAGATTCTGGAAGATAATTCTTCAAACAGTGGTACAAGAGGATGTGGTGCTGGTCCTTCAGGAGTCACTCTCAAGCTGTCTGTCTATAAGGCCTATAAAAACCCAGTCTTCATGTACTTTATAACACTTCAGCTTGTGATTCTTATTAAGAGCAGGTCGCTTTTTAGGATTCTTCACCTAACCTAAGTCTCTGAGATCCTGACACCTCACACTTCTGAAGACTCCAGGTAGGTTTCAGTACTGGGAAATGGTGGCGCTGGAGACTAAAGGGTTCCTGATGGTTTCACACTTAATTCTTCACCTTAATTCTTAATTATTTTGCAGTTAACGTGTCTTTTCTTCTCCAGCTGTTTTTGTATGACCCCGCTGACCCAATGAGCATTTCACTGTCCAATAGTCATGCTTTAACTTTGCAATTTCTAGTATTACATTAGTATTGTGTCCTTCTCATGAGTATTTAATAATTTTTGACTTTTCAGTCTGAGTTAAATCTCTTTTTTGGCTCATTTTATCTGTAAAAGAAAACCTGCCTAATAATTCTGCACACCTGAATATAAGGCATTTTTCATTTCCAGCCTTCATGAACAATTATATATCACTTATAAATGATTAAAAACAATATTAATAGTAGTTATTAAGATTGATGTGGATTGGAATTGGTAAAATGTGCTTGGAAAAAAAATATGATCAGAAAATCAACTTGCCTAATAATTCTGCACTCCCTGTATTTATATATAAATTGCATATTTGAGCTCTAAACAACTACATTCTCACCTAAAAATAAACACTTAAAACTACATTCCGTGACACAATAAAAGTAGTATTTGTAAAATTATAGTGGGTTTGCTCCTCTGAAGCTCACTGTGAGAAATGCTGCCAGTATAGATCCAGCAGAGACAATTATATTATATTATTTGAGAGGTATCCCTGCTCTGTCTTATATTGACCAAGTTTTTGGATTGAAAAGCTTTATAAAACACACACACCCCTTCACACCACTATATGACGAACCCAAAACAATGGCCTGACAACAACATGAAATATTCAACAAAACTAGGGCACGATTTCCATAGACAGCTCCAAATGACACACTAGGTACACCTGGGAACAGCATGCCAAGTTGTTGGCTCTTCCCAGCAACTGTCATTGTGATATAGTGAAATGGCTGGCAGAGAAACATTCAACATCTGGCTCAGCAGAACCTGAGCAGCATTGGCTTGGTTTTGGGCACAGTCTCACAGGAACATATGCTTTGGGTTCAGACATGCATTCAAGAAATTTAAATGAAAAACCATTCTCACATCAGCCAACAGCACTATGTGTATTCATAAAAAATTAAGGCAGTGTAACAAATCCTAGTTCAGACATAGTTCAGATACTGTCACAAAGGAATAAGCATGAGGGTGTCAAAGGCTTTAACTGCATTTCCTACAAATTTTATTGGATGGCATTAAATGCAGAATTAGTTTGTCAGTTTAGGTTTGGGTTGTACTGCATACTGTAGTTGGCACATTTTTACTATCCTAGACAAAATTGTATATAAGGATACATAGTGTTTGCACTCTTATACAATGATCAGCTCAAAAAAGGTAGAGGTGCTATAAATATGAGGACTAAAATATTTAAGTATCATACACTGTGCCAGTATATTTTTTTATGTATCTTATAAATTTAAGTTCATTTATTCAGCAAGGTTGTAATAAATTGATCAAATGTGGCAGGTTTTATAATGCTACAAAAGATTTTTAAAAACAATGCAGCCTTGTTGAACCTAAGAGACTTTAAAAAAATATATTATCAATCCCAATCTTTTGAATGTTAGTGTGTGTGTGTTTATTTATACTTTTTGCCTTTGGCTATTCAGAGCCCATTTATAACTGAGGGAAATTGTACTTTTATAAAATCTGTACAAATCACAATTCCCAAATAAACCATCTAGGAGATTTCTAATTCAATAATCTATTAAGGGTTATAATAGCAGAGCTGAAACCATATAAATTCTCAAAGGCCACACATGCAGGCATCAAATGGAGCAGCTTGGCCAGCCTCATCATGATGTATTAGCTCCTTCCAGACACCCTGTGGAAAAAACAGGTTTCCTCTCTCCACACACACACACACACACACACACACACACACAACGAGCCTATATGTCACCACAGAGTAAAACATGACACAGCCACTATCCACCACATTATGTGCCCTCCTCCATTTTCTCTATGATTAAAAAGCTAAGTGGATGGATTTTGGATTCAGTTAATTATCCACATACAGGATCTGAAGCTTTAATGGAAAATACTGTTTACTATTTACATCCTGCTGTCTGCTAAAGACCCGATTGATTTACCTACAGGCCTTCACTGAAAACAAAGCGTATTTTAGAATCCAATCACTGCTGCCATTTGACTCTGAATTTTTTCTTTAACATCCACCTTGGTTCTTTTGGTTTCATAATATTCTCAGAGCCACGGATTATATTTTCTTAAGCTTTAGCTTAATTCCAGACATCCGGTCTCTGCTTCCCTCTGCATTTGCAATTTTCTAACAAAGATGATTTAAGCCAAAATGCAAGCCTAGGATTTTATTTTAATTTTTAATCAAAATAATTGGTGCCCTAATTCAGAGACTGTGAATCCATAGTGAATACAGAACTTTTGCTTGTTAAAATACTTCCATGCATTAAAATCTACAGAGATAATCTGACTCTCCATGGGATCTGAAGCCGCGATAACCACAGATCATCTCAACAGCAGCTTTTCAAATCACTGCCACTGTTAATGCCATGTTGAATCAGGTCAAACTGGCACTGTGCATTGTGCTTATACAAAAGAAATCAGCAATTGATCAAATATAAATGTCATGTACATTCAACACAAACACTAAGCTCAGTTACTCTCTAAAAACCGCATTAATCAATAGCAAAGAACCACATTATTTTTATTGAGTTTTTAATTTTGGTATAATGATTTATGGTGGAGAATAGTTTATTGGAATGATTTATGGTGGTTCATTACAAGCTATAAAAAAATATCTTTAATTAAATCAATTGAAATATGTAATTACTTTCAGATAGAAATTCACATAACACATAAATGTCAGTTGAGACATGCAAAACATTCTCTCCAATACAAGCTTAAAAATGCATAAAAAATACATAGTATCAATACCGTATGCAGTCATCACTTAATATAAATGCAGTAGCTCAATAGTACTACCAGTCAAAACTGTATATTAAATGAGCTGCATATTGCCCTAAAGATAGGATTGTATAAGTGCTTCAGTAGGCAAATAAAATAGATTAATCTTGACGTGAAGAATGATCCAATCATTCTGTCTAGAGTAGACTAATGAAAATGCCACTCAAACAGGGGCAAATTCACAATTGACAAAATGTATCTACTTATCTCATCAAAAGTGAATAAAACTTAGCCTGTGTTACCATTATAGATTTATTGAACTGTGTTACATATAACTGAGTGGACTGGGGCCAATGCTGACAAATATCTCCTGGCTAATATGCGGTTTTCCCAAGGTTTTATGCAAAAGACACAACACTTGGTTCGGCACATCTAGAAAAATAGGCTAAATAAAACAAGCAATTGCAAAGACGTGACATCATGAGACAATGTTCTCATAGTCTTTTCTCAAACAAACACCTAAAGGCCACATAATGGAAACTGGATACTCTTATGTCTTGTTAAAGACCATTAAGTATGTTAGTATAGATGCAAACAGCTCCAATCTACAGCGAACATGCATAGAAAACTTTGTTACTGTAACTGTGTTTAGATAAGTGATAATGGCTTGTTAGAGGAAATGACTATTTTTTCATATGCAAATAACATAAGCAGAACCAAAAAATTGTTGTCATACCCAACAACACCCGTGCAACCACAACCATGAAAGTTTGCACAACATCAGCAGTTCATGAGCTCTTCCTTCCTAGAGGCTTGTCAGGCTGTTTGGCTCCATTTCATTTGCAATCTAAACTTTGCATGAAAACTCATTGACTGAAACATTCAGTTTGTAATATCTCTGTCATTGTTTACCCTTTCAGTTATTCCAGTAAACAGTTCAGTGGTTCAAGACAACCAATTTTAGAGTGTTACTAATAAACGAAAAAAGCAGAACATGGACATACTGTTGGGCAAGTTCATTCTTCAATAGAAGGAAATGTCATATTTGTTGCATTTTTCACATTTAAAACCTGTGCTACAGAAATAACACGCATGCAAAGTTTCATAACTTTTAACCTCAGTCATAAAAAAAAAAAAAAAAAAAAAAAAAATGAGAATAACATTAATAATAAGAGCAACAGCTTCTCTAATAAGCCTAATAAGCCTGATATTAAGGCTGCATCTGTGATTTTTTTCAGAAATAACAGCGTATAATTGCCTCATTAAAAGGAGTCATGGCATGTTTTTTTACTACAATTATTATTTTATTATGTCTCGTGAGGTACACAAAAAAAAAAATCATATTCGCACAAATTGTTATTTTCAACCCTCATTATGACTCGTCGTTTTAAGAGGGCGTCACCCTTAAGGCTTGTCAGTAAATGTCACTGTTATGACCAGCTAATGTCATTGCACAGGAAAAAGTATCAACCCCCCACGTCAAAGCAAACGTTCTTTTGTTCTCTCAGTTGTTCTGTTCTCAGGAGCAGCTCAAGTGAATCTGTCTACTGTCTGTATCCAGTGTAGACGGTGATAGTGATTATAATGGGTTCTATTTGCTTTTGACGAGACACTCGCATTCGCGAGCAGGTGTCAGCTGTTTAGCGACTGAACGCCAGTGGGAGGGGCATACAGTGCAATGATGTAAAAGTATTCATCAATGTCTTGAGAGGCAGTCATGTGCAAATGTAAAGTCACCTCTATAGTCACAAATCCCACAACATCTAAATGTGCCATTTTTGGAGCTTGTTTATTTAAATCCTCGTTTTGTACTGAGGAGGACAATTTTAAGCTATGAAACTTGCAGGATGCATTAATGGTAATGTTTTAATGAAAAATTAGTTTTCTCATGTCATGACACATTTAAGGTTACAGCCAGTTTGAATATTATAAATAACTGCAATTAATCACAAAACTTTAATTTTACAGGTCCTCTAAATGTCAGTCATGCATTTATATCTTGCTAAAACTGAAGCTAAAGCAGTTTTAAGTTTTAAAAGGAAGGAGATTAATGAATTTACAGTGGGTACGGAAAGTATTCACTCTTTGTTATATTGCAGCCATTTGCTAAAATCATTTAAGTTCATTTTTTTCCTCATTATTGTACACACAGCACCCCATATTGACAGAAAAACACAGAATTGTTGACATTTTTGCAAATTTATTAAAAAAGAAAAACTGAAATATCACATGGTCCTAAGTATTCAGACCCTTTGCTGTGACACTCATATATTTAACTCAGGTGCTGTCCATTTCTTCTGATCATCCTTCATTTGAGTCCAGCTGTGTTTGATTATACTGATTGGACTTGATTAGGAAAGCCACACACCTGTCTATATAAGACCTTACAGCTCACAGTGCATGTCAGAGCAAATGAGAATCATGAGGTCAAAGGAACTGCCTGAAGAGCTCAGAGACAGAATTATGGCAAGGCACAGATCTGGCCAAGGTTACAAAAAAAGTCTGCTGCACTTAAGGTTCCTAAGAGCACAGTGGCCTCCATAATCCTTAAATGGAAGACGTTTGGGACGACCAGAGCCCTTCCTAGAGCTGGCCGTCCGGTCAAACTGAGCTATTGGGGGAGAAGAGCCTTGGTGAGAAAGGTAAAGAAGAACCCAAAGATCACTGTGGCTGAGCTTCAGAGATGCAGTTGGGAGATGGGAGAAAGTTGTAGAAAGTCAACCATCACTGCAGCCCTCCACCAGTCGGGGCTTTATGGCAGAGTGGCCCGACGGAAGCCTCTCCTCAGTGCAAGACACATGAATGCCCGCATGGAGTTTGCTAAAAAAAAAACACCTGTAGGACTCCAAGATGGTGAGAAATAAGATTCCCTGGTCTGATGAGACCAAGATAGAACTTAATTCTAAGCGGTATGTGTGGAGAAAACCAGCCACTGCTCATCACCTGTCCAATACAGTCTCAACAGTGAAGCATGGTGGTAGCAGCATCATGCTGTGGGGGTGTTTTTCAGCTGCAGGGACAGGTTGACTGGTTGCAGTCAAGGGAAAGATGAATGCGGCCAAGTACAGGGATATCCTGGATGAAAACCTTCTCCAGAGTGCTCAGGACCTCAGACTGGTTTACCTTCCAACAAGACAATGACCCTAAGCACACAGCTAAAATAACGAAGGAGTGGCTGCACAACAACTCTGTGACTGTTCTTGAATGGCCCAGCCAGAGCCCTGACTTAAACCCAATTGAGCATCTCTGGAGAGACCTAAAAATAGCTGTCCACCAACATTTACCATCCAACCTGACAGAACTGGAGAGGATCTGCAAGGAGGAATGGCAGAGGATCCCAAATCCAGGTGTGAAAAACTTGTTGCATCTTTCCCAAAAAGACTCATGGCTGTATTAGATCAAAAGGGTGCTTCTACTAAATACTGAGCAAAGGGTCTGAATACTTAGGACCATGTGATATTTCAGTTTTTCTTTTTTAACAAATCTGCAAAAATGTCAACAATTCTGTGTTTTTCTGTCAATATGGGGTGCTGTGTGTACATTAATGAGGAAAAAAATGAACTTAAATGATTTTAGCAAATGGCTGCAATATAACAGCGTGAAAAAATTTAAGGGGGTCTGAATACTTTCCGTACCCACTGTAATTAATCATTTTATCAGACTCTCATTGTTTTAAACTGACAGATGTTACAACAATTTATGTAAGATGCAGCCCTAATATCACTTCCCTATGTTGAATGTAAATATAGACATAGGAAATACTGGTGGCTCCAGGTCCTGGAAAATTTGAGGACACACTTTATCTCCATCTTCATGCATATGCAAACAGACACAGAATCAATCCCTATAATTAATGTCACACTGACCCTCCTCTCACTGGCCCATGGCCAGGCTCACAATAGGAGTGCATGGCAACGAGGAGGTGCATGAGTGCTGCTGGCAGAGTACAATGAGACGCACCTGCTGTTTATTGCACCTTGTCACCACAGCCAAAACCCCTCCACCTCAATCTCTGCACCAGTTCTGGCCCATTGGTGCAAGGTGTCCTGAGCTGACAATCTGACATGGCCCTAAACCTACGCTTAACTAATTGAGCCTGAACTACTTGAGCCTGTAAGGCTGATCAGCCTGTCGGGCACAAGGAGGTGTGTATATCATGCCAATACTGACTGTGCATGAGGAGCTTCTCCTTGAGGTCCAAAACAGCAAAACCTAACTGGGAAGCCACTTAATAAATGACCACCTACTCTTCTGGCTCAACAACCTATCCCTTCTGTCTTGAACATTGGAGGTCACCATAAATGACTTTTGTTTAAGCCTTTATAGCCACCCTCTGAAGACTTTCTTCGTTGAAATTTGTATTTCTGACCAACTAAAAGACTTTCTGGAGCATGAAACTGTTCGTCTTCAATCCCTGCCAAACAATATACAAGAAACTAATCCATATTTGAATAAAAGAGAGGTTTATTCAGTATTCTAGATAAGTTTTATAACAATGGACTGAAGTAATGAAATGTATGGTTTTCATTAGCCAAAGTAAACGAACAATCAGGGAGATTGATGACAACTGCCGTGTGCTAAGGTCTACTGTGTGGCTGAGGTTCTGCACAAACAATTATACATGAGAAATCATAGCACACAGTACAAACTTCAATTAAAACTTTGGGTATCTGCTCAGTAAAGCAACACATTCAAACTAACCCAGGCTGTTACAAAGACCCGTTAACATAGATTCTTAAACTCACAACGCACATTCAGTTGAGTGGGAGGGCAATTCCCCACACTCACACTTTAAAATACAGACTTTCTTGCAAGCCAAGCATTGAATGTGTTATTCTGGTATGAAATTTATCAAGCAAACCCTTTATCCTGTGTTACCGAGGGTCCATCTGTTCAACCAAGGTCTGATTGATTGTCCATGAGATGATGGCAGCAAACATGCTTGGCTCAACAGGGCAAGTAATTATGAGGAAAGCCTCAGAATAGGAGAAAAGCCAAGTTGCATTAGGAGGGCAAACGAAATCACATATGATCTTTCTCATATACACTCTCAATCTCTGGACATTTGCATCAATGGTTTCTAGTATGTGGTATATTCTGCCATAAAATAGTCACTTTTATAAAATCCTTAGTGCAATTTGAATAATAAGAGACCTCAAAAATTAAAGAATTGTCAAATAATTTGATAAACTGATCTTTTTGTAAGCATCACCTAAATTTATCTTCCATTTTTTCTGATACTCTAGAAAAAAACTGCTATAGTTATGCCTAATAGGGGCCTAGAAAATAATATCCATCAAATTAACAAGGAGCCTCTGGACTCATGTGAACAGTGATAATAATTTAATTGTAATGTTATTATTTCATCACGATTAACTACAAGAGGTACTTAAGCTGGTGAAAGAATCTACCCAGAACTAAACTGGACCTGTAACAGCTCCATGTGGAACACCAAAAAGAGATGCCATCAGAGCCAATTCTGCTTCAATTCTGTTTTTAAAAATTGCCTTAATACTGCTAAACCAAAAGGCTTTTTATTACATATGAGCAGCAGATATGTAAATATTTTATGTCAGCAATACAGATCTTCTTGCTCGCCAAGTTGGAAAAAAATGCGTATTTAAATTGACAAAAATGCATGATGTAGATAATGTGTGACATACATGTGATAGGATTGAAGGGAGAAAGGAGAATTATTCAAAACATAATATGGTAATAGTAGGAAACCACACACAAATTTTCTATAGAAAAAAACAAAGATGGCAATATAATGTGGTTGTGTGGAGATGGGGGGTATTTCCCAGGGCTCACTGCCTTGCCAGCTTACAGCACTTCAGTCTGCTGTTGTTGGCTGAATGGTGACTACTTCAAACAAAAAACAGGGTTTAACCCTGCAAACAATCATTTTGCATGGATATGTCAAACTGAAAGTAAGTACATCTGAATACTGAGGGCTTCCAACAGATTAAGCTAAATCTAACATATAACATTTCTGGTGCATCAGATTAATTGGGAAACTATAGCCTATGTATTGTTAGGCCTATACTAGAATAAGTTTGTATGTAACGTGCGTTTTACTGCAACAAACTTCCACTTAGCTCAAACATGCCCTTTACTTGCGCAAAAAAGCCTATAGTTAATAAAGTAGGCTATAGTAAATCACAGTGAAGATGTTGAAATGCTTTAAAATGGTGTATGGCATGTGACAACAAACCATGCACAGACTGAAAACCTCTCTATTAACAAACACAGATGCTCCGACTAAAATCCTTGCGACAGGAAAATCAACAACTTTGCTTCCGTTTTCAAGGGGAAAAAACACAGAAATGGCTGCTGCATTCGTTTGAAATCGTTATTTTAATAATGACTGTCCCAGCTAATAATGAACGTTCTCAGAACTTTGGTTAACATTCTGTCAAGGTTCTCTCAAAGTTATGAGCAAGCGTTCCAGTAATGTTGACAGAATGTTTGTTTATGGCTTATGTAAGTTATCTGGTCTTTAATAACGTTATCAAACCAATAGCACAAAAATTGTATTTACACATCAATCATGGAACGTTTTGAACATTCAGAAATAACGTTTTCATTTCTTAATGGGAACGTTAACAAACGCTGTGGAGTTGTTTTTAATTCCCGCGTCATCGCTGGCTGCCTTTCCATTCTATATAGTAGGAATTAACTCTTTTGATTCCGAACTAACACTTGGTTACAAAAGACTACACTGTAATCCTACTGTACAAACGGAGACAGAATGATACATTTAGAAGAACAGCACTCAAAAAGTACCCATATCATCTATAATACTTCGTCTTGTAATAAAAAAACGCTGTTATGAGCGTTGGTATCAAATCTAGCAGAGCAACTTAATCAGACATCAATGAATAATCCTAATGAACAGCCCTCAGCATCCCAACTGAGAATCCTGAGATGAAAAAAACACTCCTTTTTCAAAATAGAACGCAAAAATATCAAAAATAAAGGCAACAGTGTAAACAATAGAACAAAAGCAGGAACAAGCATCTGAGCATAATTCTCACCTCAAATACGGATCCACTTTCTTGCACGTGGGAGACAAAAGAGGCACAAAATGATCCCGTTTTAAACTCGTGATGAATAACACGAGTGCTGCGCCGTTGTGTTTTTGTGTGTATAACCCATGAGGTGGACCAGAACCGTCAATGAAGAAGAACCAGCATCTTCTGTCCCGGTATCGAAACCCGCTCCGCTTGTGTCCTTCAGCACTGCTAGTCGCAGACAGTCTGAACTGATACACGAGGTACGTACAGAAGAAACGAAGACTCCAACTACAATTAAAAAAGATGCTGGTATTCGTTTGTGTGTGTGTGTGTGTGTGTGTGTGTCGCTTTGGCAAGAAGCAGGCGGGTTTTCACGCGCACCAGGCTTGCGCTTTCGTTCTAGAGGCTGAGCGTTCACTGTGCCTGTCAAAAGCAGAGGAGGATCTCCAATACAAGAGCGCTTATATACACTGAGACGTGGGATGCGTGTGATTAAGTCACTGGATGGGGGGATGAATACTCAATTTACTGCATTTATTTTATGTTCGTCTCCAGACATTGGTTCAAATAGAATATTTGTCCTGCACGAGTCACTAGTCTGACCAAAGCCATGGTTGAGGCTGGGGATACTGTCACTTTTTACGACAGTTAGTGTTTTGAGGGGTGGGCTGTTACTGAAAGTCAGTTTAATTACATGTGCATAAATTTAAGCCTTGCCTGCAAAAAAAAAGTGACTTAAAGGTACAATTTGTGATATATTTTTTCCGCTAGAGGTCGCGAAGCCTATTCAAAACAAAGGCGTAGTTTGATGACGCCAAGTTTTAGAACGGAAATTTGGGACATGTGGTCTCCATCTCAACGGACGGTGCAAAAGAATATGAATTGGAGTCTGGAAGAACTCATGTTCGTGGATGCGATTATTAACGTTACTGTAGTATGAAGCAGAGCAGGACCGAGTGTTGCGGGAGCTGAACGAGGAGCTGAAGCGATTGATCAACACACGCCTCACGAGCAGCGGGACTTTTATTATGACACAGTCGCCGGCGCCGCTTCCGCTTTTCCGGTCATGAGTTTACGGGAGCTGTCCTTGTCGACAGAACCAGCGGCAGATGGTAAACAGTAATTATGTTCCATAAATAAGTAACACAATCCACCATAAAACGTGCAAGAAGCAAATAAGGAACTGCTTGAAGCGAGCTAGTGGTTTGCTGGACGCTAGACACTACTTCCGCATTTGTCCACGGCACTGTTGTCATGTGGTTTCTACGTCAGTAAAGGCGGTAACAAAGGTAACTGACGTCATTGACAGGCGACTGCACTGCCCCGTGTCACTGTTTAGAATGGGAATTTTCTCATGATTTACAAGTAGTTGAAAACATTAGAGATATTGTTTGTAATCAGCTGGACAAAATATATAACACTAGCCTAGTGGTTTTTGCATATTTTACTGCAAAAAATTTACATATTGTACCCATAGACTGTAAAAAATATGGACGTAGTGTCCGTGACGTCACCCATAGAGTTCTGAGCAGCAGTTTTGATGCAAAAATGAGGCCGCGGCCATCTTAGTTGCACGTGACCGCACGTCACTCACGGATAACTGAAAATGGGCAAAGAGGCGGGACATAGTTGGAGCCCATGCGACTTGTTGCTGAAACCACGCCCGCCTAGCATATCTATCTTAGATACTATCTAAAATATTAATAAAGATAATATCATTAGAAAGTACTAAAGGTTTACTGTCAATCTACGGTGATTTTAAGATAACGTTATAGATGCTCTAACACCAGTAGGCTAATTAATTTGTGTGGGGTGTGCAAATAACACAAATCAAATGGGATTTCATACCTTTATAATGAAATCCAGATCGCGAGATGAATCCAATCCGCTGCACTTGGTAATGTCCATTTCAAAACATAAAACATCGTTTATAATGTAAGGGTGCTTTCACACCTGCCTCATTTAGTTCGGCTGAATCGTACCAGAGTTCGTTTGCCCCTTTGGTGCGGTTCGTTTGGGCAGGTAGGAAAGCAGCAATCGCACTCTGGTGCGCACCAAAAGCGGACCAAACAAGCGTACCGAGACCTGCTTGAAGAGGTGGTCTCTGTACGCTTTCAAACGAACTCTGGAGCGGTTCGCTTGAGATGTGAAAGCAATCGACCCAGTTAACGGACCAACGAACCAAATTATATCATTTTCATAACGGAAAATATGATATAAAAATCAGTAATGTCTGATTCTGTGAGTGAGCACATTATTTACATTATCTGAAAGCCAACGATCGCCTCTGGTGTGTAATTACACTTCTCCGTGCGAGAATGCTGTCCCGACGAAGTCTCAATTCCCGCTCTGCTTCATTATAAAATTCAAATGGTCTCTCTCGACAGACGGACAACAGGTCGCCTACTAGACAGCGCTGGGAAATCCAGAGACGGAGAGAGAGAGAAAGAGCGCGGGTTTGAATTTGCCGCAGCAAATATGAATTAACTGCGGGAGAGAGCTACATTTATAAAGTGTTTGTGTGTGTCTGGACAGTTACAAAATAAAGCCACAATAAACTCATGGAGCGAACTTGTCAATCATTATTTTGATGGATGACGCAGAGAAAATTCTGACCAATAAGAGGACAGTTTTACTCCCATGTGACTTATCTTAACGCATTTTGGTACGCTTTGAAATTTTGCCATGTGAAAGCGAACCGAACCAAGAAAAAAAAGCAACATTGTAACAAATTTAGTCCCTGTTTCGGAACAAAACAAGCGATCCATAGGTGTGAAAACACCCTAAAACTCTATACGTAGGCCTACATATATAGGTAACGTACCAGATATCTGTATAACTTTCAAATGTTCTCTAACTAATGAGCAAGTGTCCAAAATATAATTTTTCAAAATAGTGCAGCAGTTTTAGTCTAGTATCCAAGCAGTGCTGTCGGAGTTGTATATCCTCCTGGTATTGTCATTGTTGTCAATCTCAGGAACAAAACTTTTAGCCAATGCCACGACGATCCAACAACGTGTGTTCCGCATGCGAGCACATGTACACAGACTGACATCTGTCTCAAGTATGCAGCAAGCCATATATTGTATAAAATAATCCAGAAAAAAAGCACAAATACGACTGAGATGCCAAATTCAGTGGCTGAAATGAGCTGCTGAGGTAACATGACGGCTCACAGACAGCAGCGGCATACCTGTCACTCAAGTAACCACGCCCTTAATTATGCAGAACTTTAAGGCTTAATATAATTTAAACAGATGAGTTATAAAAAAATTCACCCCCCTCAGAGTTGTCATGAAGGGCAAAATTAGCAGTATAGACCAAAACACAATGTGAACCAGAGTGTAAACATGTTTTTTTTCTGCTCTAAACTTGGCTGTTTTAACATGATGGTCAATGAGATTCTGCTCCCTTTTGCAGCCTGTCCCTAGCGGCAAGTAGATGAATCGCAGTTTAAGTTACTTCCGTATTGGCTTCACAAGAAACTGGGGGAGGTTGCCGCTTGATTGTACCTTTAAGCCTTGTCTGTGATATACTCTGTGACAACTTAAAATACATGTCTTGAGTATGGTTCAGCTTTTTGGTAAAAATCTACCTTCTTTATATAGATGACTATTGAATGTATGCCAGGGTGTGACAAAAAAAAAAAAAAAAAAATGTTGGTTTTGAAACTGAGATTTAAAACCAATAGTTGCTTAGACAGACCTTGTGACACATTTCCCCCATTTGACAACTAGACCTGGTTCACACGCTAAAAAAAATCAGGTGACGAGCAGTGCTGGTCTTGACGCAGCTTTTCCAAGGGCTTGTATAAGTCAACTTTGCAGAAATGGACAGTGTTGAATATGCTCACACACACACACACACACACACACACACACACACACACAGTGGTCAAAAAGAGAACAATGCACCACATGATATGAAGAGGCTGTGCCAGTTTTCATACAGCACACTGTGAGCAAAGATTTGATGGTTCCAGCTGCACTGGACATCATAAAATACTACAATGTCTAGTTGTAAAATACTGTTAAAAAAAAGGGGCAAAAAATTCGGGATCCTCATTGCCACACTGGTGGAACCAGTACCATCAGTTTCAGAAGAGGAGACAGCAGATTCACAGATACAGGTTTTTTTATTGAAACATGTAACACAAGGAATGACTCCGGTAAGCCAACTGTATCAGAGAAAGCCACCGAGACACCACTTAACTGGAAATTGAAAGTCTCTTTGTCCTTATAGCAGGTATGGAGGAATGAAGATTGTTAATGTGATGATGATCGCAACAGATAGGAAACCACAAAGCAGGTAAGAAGTTAGGTAAGTCCACACACACGGTACAGAGAAAAGAACAGGCAATGAGGTTAGGCAAGATGACTGCTTATGTGTTTGTCTTGATGAGGTGATAATAAGTGGCAGGTGTTGGTGATGGCTGACTGAGTGCAGGTGTAATCAACATAGGCCGGTAAGAACTGTGCGTGTAAACCTCACTCCCCTGATATCAAGAGGTTCTCTAGCAACAGATGGTAGAGACTGTGGTCTTTAGCCTCCTTGTTAGAGCGCCCATCTCCCATGCCCGGGACCCGGGTTCGAATCCTGCTTAGAGTGGGCAGTTCGAACAAGAGGGGTTACACAGGTTAGAACTAGGAGGGATGCTGGGAAATGGAGTCCAGAGTGTGTGAGGGAAGGAGGACAGGTGTTATCGTGACATCTTTTCATTTTTATAAAGGCAGAATTGATTATATTAGTCTTCACTGTTACTTGTTTAAATTCCATTCAGCTATTATTGTCATTATATTGTACATCAGCATTTATGCTACAAATTAACAATTCATTGTTGTTTTCACACATATGGGAAATGTTGGCCGATACATTACTATTAAGTTTGAATTCTTTAGCCTGTGCATGTCCAATTTTTCAAAGACATCTTGAACTATACACCATGCAATTATTAAAAATTATCAAATTATTAGATAGATTTGAATTTCTAAAATATGCCGCTAAATACAGATTAAAAAAATCTAGACAATATTCAAAGCTGATGATGAAATTAACATGATTATGTGTCTATGCAAGGTTATACATTAAGAGTTTCATTTATGAGTGTTTAATTTGGCAGACAAAACACTTCAGAATCTTCCAGACACTAAAAGCACACAGTCATTGCAAGGTGGTTAAAATTTTTTTATGAATCAGCTTTGGAGTTACTCCACTTGGTAATAAAGCATTGATTAGACTCTCAGACTACTAATGGCTGAAAATCCCTAATAACGGCTGAAGAAGACGAGGCTAGCATGCCTACTCAGGGAATTGGGACAAGGCCAGTGTGTGCCAGTAAAGGCGGGTGTTTGAGGTGGTCAGGCAAAGACTAAAGCTAAAGCCTGGTTGTATTGTTGCAGTGAGGATTTAGTGCTTAAGCACCATGACCATGATTAAGAAACAAGACCATCTGCTGTCCTGTATCAGAATGACAGGAGCTTTTTCACATACACACTCTCTCTCTCTCATGCCAAAACTCATGACAAAACCCGTACACAGATATTTAATATGGTCAAGCCTTCACGCTTAAATATTTATGGCCCACATTTTACTGAAGCATCTATTCTAGTGGCAATGAGAAAAATGCTTTATGGATACTACTAATGTTATGCTTGTGTATTGTCCAAATCTCTAGTCCACTTAAAAAGTGCCTTCTAAATATTTTTTGGATTAGAACATATATTCAGAAATCTTCTCACCCTGTGGCTCACTGACATTGTAGACAGATAGAGCTTGACAAATTAGACAACATTCGATTGCTCAGACACATCACATTAACTCTCGACAGAGCAGGAGGATATCGTGGTCCCTGGGGACACAATTACACACACTGTAACACCAGCACTGTCTTCTCATTAGTAACCACCCAGCAATTAGCCTAGCGATTAATGACCCCCACAGAGGCCTTGTTTAGATTAGAAATCAAGGTATGTTTTTACATGTGTTTACAGATTTCACTGTAATAGCAGTAGAACAAAGGTCACAGGAAAATACTGATGTATTTCTCAAAACTTTTATGAAAAGTAAAAAAGAAGGACAATACTTTTAAAGGAAACAAAATTTCTGTCTAGAAGTGACAAAAACTGTACTGAAACACTGGCACACTGGTTAAATTGGAAGATTCATTGACTTCTCATTTTTATATACAGCTAGTTGTCAATACCACAACCTAACCCACATAACCCTAACCCAAAAAACTTTACTTTATTTTAGAACCATTTTTACAAATGAGGATGTCCCCACACAAAGTTAAGTCCAACCCAGGCTCATTGTAAATAATAAAAATAACTAAAACAACAAAATAATATGTTGATTCTTGCACGTTCATAAAGCGAAATGGCCAGTGAATTAAGCTAAAGGAGTATTCAATTTTATTCAAAACAGATGAACCAGAATGTGACAACATTTTATTATACAAGTTATTATAAGTATCACAGAAGTTCCAGTGAGTAGCAGTTAAAGTCACAATGAAAACAAAAATGACAATTCTTGATTTTTATATAACTGCAGTGATTATGAATGATTTATCCATGTGTAACAGAGTTACACAGGGCTTCCTATTGGCTGGCTGGTTCTTTGTGCTTTGTGCGCCTTCTATTGCACCTATCAGTTCATGTGTGTAAGGCCAGCGCTAAGTCGTGTGATTGATAGCTCTGTAATTCTGTAATTAACTGTCCATGAAATGTGTGATATATCATGAGCAACAGCATATATATATATATATATATATATATATATATATATATATATATATATATATATATATATATATATATATATATATATATATATATATATATATATATATATATATATATTACAGGTGCTGGTCATATAATTAGAATATCATCAAAAAGTTGATTTATTTCACTAATTCCATTCAAAAAGTGAAACTTGTATATTTTATTCATTCATTAAACATAGACTGATATATTTCAAATGTTTATTTCTTTTAATTTTGATGATTATAACTGACAATTAAGGAAAATCCCAAATGCAGTATCTCAGAAAAAATATTGTGAAAAGGTTCAATATTGAAGACACCTGGTGCCACACTCTAATCAGCTAATTAACTCAAAACACATGCAAAGGCCTTTAAATGGTCTCTCAGTCTAGTTCTGTAGGCTACACAATCATGGGGAAGACTGCTGACTTGACAGTTGTCCAAAAGACGACCATTGACACCTTGTACAAGGAGGGCAAGACGCAAAAGGTCATTGCAAAAGAGGCTGGCTGTTCACAGAGCTCTGTGTCCAAGCACATTAATAGAGAGGCGATGGGAAGGAAAAGTTGTGGTAGAAAAAAGTGTACAAGCAATAGGGATAACCGCACCCTGGAGAGGATTGTGAAACAAAACCCATTCAAAAATGTGGGGGAGATTCACAAAGAGTGGACAGCAGCTGGAGTCAGTGCTTCAAGAACCACTACGCACAGACGCATGCAAGACATGGGTTTCAGCTGTCGCACTCCTTGTGTCAAGCCACTCTTGAACAACAGACAGCGTCAGAAGCGTCTCGCCTGGGCTAAAGACAAAAAGGACTGGACTGCTGCTGAGTGGTCCAAAGTTGTGTTCTCTGATGAAAGTAATTTTTGCATTTCCTTTGGAAATCAGGGTCCCAGAGTCTGGAGGAAGAGAGGAGAGGCACACAATCCACGTTGCTTGAGGTCCAGTGTAAAGTTTCCACAGTTCCACAGGTTTGGGGTGCCATGTCATCTGCTGGTGTTGGTCCACTGTGTTTTCTGAGGTCCAAGGTCAACACAGCCGTATACCAGGAAGTTTTAGAGCACTTCATGCTTCCTGCTGCTGACCAACTTTATGGAGATGCAGATTTCATTTTCCAACAGGACTTGGCACCTGCACACAGTGGTACCTGGTAGTACCTGGTTTAAGGACCATGGTATCCCTGTTCTTAATTGGCCAGCAAACTCGCCTGACTTAACCCCATAGAAAATCTATGGGGTATTATGAAGAGGAAGATGCGATATGCCAGACCCAACAATGCAGAAGAGCTGAAGGCCACTATCAGAGCTACCTGGGCTCTCATAACACCTGAGCAGTGCCACAGACTGATCGACTCCATGCCACGCAGCATTGCTGCAGTCATTCAGGCAAAAGGATCCCCAACTAAGTATTGAGTGCTGTACATGCTCATACTTTTCATGTTCATACTTTTCAGTTGGCCAAGATTTCTAAAAATACTTTCTTTGTATTGGTCTTAAGTAACATTATAATTTTCTGAGATACTGAATTTGGGATTTTCCTTAGTTGTCAGTTATAATAATCAAAATTAAAAGAAATAAACATTTGAAATATATCAGTCTGTGTGTAATGAATGAATAAAATATACAAGTTTCACTTTTTGAATGGAATTAGTGAAATAAATCAACTTTTTGATGGTATTCTAATTGTATGACCAGCACCTGTGTATATTCGATATCGAGAAAAATGTTAGATATTGGTGAAGAGTGTGAAAAATGTGCTTTATTGTAGCGCCAGCACAAGTAGTGTTGAATATGCTGGAATATATCAACTCTCTCTGTGTTATAGTGTTTACTCAGGTCAGGTACATGTTATATTTTGATTTTGTGACAATGCATTATTTTGAACCATGGGTTATATTTTTGAATTTTCGCCAGCACGAGGAGTGTCGAATATGCTGGAATATATAGACTCAATTTATATATCAATAAATTAATGGGAGATGATTTCTAGAAGCACAAGTTTTATTGACAACACAATGCAAAGAGGATAAGAGACCAGTTACACATGCGTATCGTTTTAAATTCATTTGCCGTTGTAATCTTTAATCAAAATAACTTTCCCTCCTTTCAGCGAGGCCTCGTTGTAACGTTTTGGTTGAGCAGAAACACACAACGAAGATGATCTCAGATCAAGTCTCAAATAAGTCTTTACTAGGTAATCCAATGGGAGATACAGGTACAGGCAGGAACTCAACACAACACAACATGCATACGAGACCAGACAATGAACTGAGGGAAGACAGGAACTTAAATACACAGATGATTATCTAAAATTACATACAGCTGTGATGATCTGGTTAATGTCCATGGTGACAGATTGTGGCGGGAAAACTGAACAAAGGAGCACATGTGACAGATGTAAATCAAAACAAACTGAATGTGACGGAGGGCTGATGGAGTGGCTGATGGAGTGGAGTGACACCGAAGACCCAGATGACTGTGACGGAGCCGCAGTGACGACCCCCCGAGAAGGATTCATCCGACTCGGGTGAAGCTGACGGTTCGAGGGAGCTCCGCGAAGCCGAATGCTCGAAGGTCCCTGCAGACGACGAGGGAGGGAGGGAGGAGCACAGGTGAAGGAGTCAGGGCAACGGGTTGAGGTGGAAAGACACGGACAGAAGATGGAGGTGGAGCCACGGGATCCTCACGCCCTGAGGGAGGTGGCTCACAGTAGGCCTGCGATGTAACCACGTCACTGAGAGGAGACAACGATGGTACCACGGGACTGATGGGAGGTAGCTCAGGCAGGACAGCAGATGTGGCTGGGGTCTAGGAAGAAGACTAGGACAACGAGTTGACCAAAACATTTAGAAGAGGAGGTGGGAAAGGGAGGCTGGGTGGGACCAGTGAATCCAGTATAGAACAGTTAGGCAGATGAAGGGTTGAGTTTATGTTGTTGTTTAGAAACACACTCTCAGTGACGGGCAGGTGGGCAGGGCTTCTGACCAACCCCTCGACTCTGATACCTACTCCCTTGGTGCAGATGGGACAGTCGACTCAGACCTCTCCTCAGGTTGACTGGGTGCGATGTCATGTTCGGTTGCTCCTCCGAGCGTGGGCTCAAACATTGCGGCAGAGTCATTCACGCCATCTGCGGTGGGTTATTGCCGTCTTTCCTCGCCGTCCGTGGGTCTCTGACTGGACACTGGGCTTGGCTGTGTTCTGGATCGGGGCTGTTTGCTCTCCAGACACCTCAATATGGTTTCCCTCCAATTCAAGCTGGTGGTGTCTGGGAGATTGCTGGGGCTGTGAAAGTTTGGGACAGTAGGTGGGACAACCTGTCACAGTAATAGAAAACCACAACAAATCAATGATCCAATCAATTCCTGATAGACAAGATCAAGTCATGCCCTACATTTCTTCTTGTTCGAGAAGCTGTTTCATTCAGATATTATGCTGCCTTCACATGCTATCAGAAATTTCCTACTTCCCACTTCTGAAGTCATGATTACGAGCTTGCAGCATTCAAGTGCTTTGTTGTCGGAAAGAACAGGAATCATGGAGAACATTAGGTTTATTCCTGCCTATTTATTGAAGAAAATCTTATTGAAGCCAAAATGATATTTAGTGTCCCATTCATTGACAATCATATAAACATTTACCACTATATCTAGATCGTCAGTTTGCTACAATACACTTCAAATGGTTATTAATTTATGTAAATATGCACTACTTTAACAACAAGACAAAGGAATGTAGCTGATGCGGGAAAAAACTAATAAAGAATACCAGTCACTGCAGCAATCATTCTCCCCTCTGCCATGTTTAAAGTTTTTGGCCCTCTCAACTTGGAACTATCAAAATTATCCCAGAGATTCCCAGTGGTAAATACGACTTGAGAGAGCGCTCATGTCCATTTTTTAACTAGGAAACTCATATTTACGATAATTCAGCTAGCACATGAAAGCAGCATTAGTTGCAATATGGAAGAAAAGGCTATCACAATTTCCATTTCATGCCAACTTTAAAGGTAATGCTCTATCCCGTTAAAAATATCGTACCAGCACCTAAATGTACATAGAGGCATATTTTTCTAATGAGCCTACGTTTGTTTAGTTGTCAGATTTAATGGATTAGTTCACCCAAAAATGAATTATCCCATAATTTACTCATCCTCAAGCCATCCTAGGTGTATATGAATTTCTTCTTTCAGTCAAACACAATCGGAGCTATATTCAAAAATATTCAGGCTTTTCTAAGCTTTTTAAAGGAAGTGAATAGTACCTGAGATTTTGAAGCCCAAAAAAGCACATCCATCCATCATAAAAGTAATCCATACAGCTCCAGGGGGTTAGTAAAGGCCTTGTGAAGCGATGTATTTTTGTAAGAAAAATATCCATATTTATAACTTTATAAACTAGAATTCATTGGCATTTGGTCCCCACAACATCAGCAACAAATGACCCACACATATCAACGTAATGTCGTTAGGTGACCTTCAGTGTCTTTTTATTACATTTTCTCTGGACTACATTACTGATGACTGTATGTTTACATCAGCAGAGCTTCTTGGCATTCGCTGTAGCAGTCCTACTGAGCATCAGTACTATTCACCCAGTGGGGTGTGTTACTCATCTAATAGAAGAGGCGTGAGCAGCCACAGTGCAGCCTCCCACCCAAATCAGAGGCCATCACCGCAACAACTGCTCACTCGACCCTGAGGCATGACTCATCACTCTTACATCACTGTGCAACAGTCTCCGTTTAGTCCTACTATCATTTACATATTCAAATGTGCACCAGGCAGTGCTTAAGGAGCATTCATTTTGAACTGCTGAATTACAATATAACAGGCAAACCGGGTATAATAGTAAATGCTATACTTGCTTATTTATGCACCTGAATGAGTCTCTCTGATTCTAAATGCATGGTTTGAAAGAAAAGCGCATGCATTCAAAAATACAGTAGGACAACCTAAAAGCAACAAAGAATCTCTCACATTCAGCTGCCGCAGTGGGAGAATCCAGAGTCTTTCCAAACTTTGACTTACTTGTAACTGATTTCAATAGAAAGGTGTTAAAAATGTGCATTACATCTAAACAACTGGTCAAAAAATGTTATTTAGCCCTTAATAGAACAGGGAAATCCTTATGTCACTTAGATTAAGCTGATAATACCAGAATTTTAATACCAAGTTACTTGACCACATTTTCAATACATTCATCAAAAGCATGTGCCCTTCTTGCACTGTCCCTCCCTATAGCCTCTTAAATGTCTGTTAAATATTAATACTAAAAAAATTAAGGGTTAATATGAATCAACTAATAAAATGCCAAGAAAAGTCATTTGTAAGAGTCAGATGAAGTTAAAATAGCTCCTTAAAGACATAATATGTAAGAATTTTGTATTAAAATGTTCAAAAACCACTGGAACAGTGTTATATATTTTGTTGACTTGTGTACTTACATTATCCCAGATGTTTCCAAGAATGTTTAAATGCAGAAAAATCAGCAATTTTAACCAGTGTAACGATCCGTATCATTGTCCTGCCTGTCAATAATGTCATACCTGAGTTACCGTTGATTTCCGTTTTTTCCACTCAATCTTGGCGTCATCAAGCTACGCCTTTGTTTTGAATAGGTGACCTCTAGTGGCGAAAAATTACATATTGTGCCTTTAACTGCACAATTCTATATTTCCTGAAATATTCAACAGTATAAACTTGTGATAAACTTGTTTACTTTAAAAAATTCTGATTTAAAATTTAAAATTCTGATTCAGATGAAGGCAGATTCCCCTCTGTTACACCAATTTTATGATATTCTGTCTTATATAAGGATATTTAAGGCTAAGAAATCTCCAGCCTCACTCAGACTGCCAAAATATAAAAAGGCCTTCAAAGTTCTGTGTCTTTCGCTGTCAGAAGAGAGCGCTAATCTAATATATTCTGACATGCCACTGTGATTAATAATGAATAATCATCCTGAGCACACACAACAAAAAAGTGAGAGAGGATAATATTTATTATGATAACACGGAAATAACACGGAAAAGTGCTATTTTCCACCTCCTGTTTCAAAAAACAGTGTTGCTGGAGGTGTGAAGTCTCAGCTTGCTGATTAAGTTAATTAATAGAACTGAGAGAGAAGCGGATCGCACATCAGGACAAGGGTAATTAACATCGTTTGGTAAACAGAATGTTTTATTAGCTTGGGATGCACCTCGGCAAAGAGTGATTCCCCAGTAAACCCCCCACCCCCTCCCCCAGCCCTTATCAGCTGCCAGCCATGTGTGTGTCTTTGAGCCATTATAGGGATGGTAAACAATTGGATTTTCCTCCAATTTCTTAAATATAATTCTGACATGTCAAAGTAAAGTGTTTAAAAGCATGCACAAATGAACAATTCATAAATACAACATGAAAATAAGTTGGTTGGAGCAGTGGGGTCATGAATCTGTTTTCTATAAGGAAAATCAGTCAGTGACAGTCCTGGCTCATTTGATGACCTAGGTGACCTATATCACCTAGATTCACACACACATCATGTATATATATAATGCACATATATATATATATATATATATATATACAGCTATGGAAATAATTAAGAGACCACTTAACATTGATTTCTGAACTTGGAGTGGTCTCTTAATTTTTTCCATAGCTGTATATATATATATATATATATATATATATATATATATATATATATATATATATATATATGCATTGTCACATACTGGCTTGACTTGATAATCCAGATCAAAGATGCTATACGCAGATGAACGATGGAATCACATTTAATAAACACGAGGAACCATTACAAAAAGCACAACACATTAACACAAGGTGAAGAACAGAAGATAACTGAGGGTTTGACAAAAGGCTAAATGAAGGACAGGTGTAAGTGATGGTAAAAAACAAATGTATGTATGGAAACTAACAAGATGGAACTAAACCACAGGAACTGCAGGCACATCAAGACAAAAGAACATCAAAATAAGGCAAAAGGCAGATTCGAACCAGCATTAATTGCATTAAAAGCCAGGAGCACGTTCAAGCTCAAACTGGTGCGCAACGTTTTGCTACAAGTTTCCTGGAAATGGTGTGCAACGGGTTTGAGATACATTTTCTCTTGTTTGGTGGGTGTGTCAAAAATGTCAGCCCGATCAGCAACAACATGTATATAAATTATATATTATATTAAAGAGACAGCTCGCACAATGGGTCCAAGTAAAGTCTATAAATGTGTTCTCTTTTATTCTGGACAGCAAGGGCAGTGATTGTAACATTGAGCGTATTTTGCAGTTTTAAACACGTATTTATACCGATTTCATTAGGCTCCGAAAATTCTTCAAAAAGAACACAAAGAACGGCCTTCTCAGCTGCCATAGTTGCAACTCTTGCATCATCAGAACAGGGCGTTCAACGGACCACCGTTTCCGTTTAAAAAATGTTTTGTAACGTTTTGTCGGGGCTGAACGCAGCCCTGGTCTGCCAGCCTTATCAAAGACTATAGAATAACACAAAACCCGTCACTCGTATTGTTTTGAATGGGAGAATGGCAACGCGCAATATGGTGGACTAAATCCCGCCTTCTAAATAAGAGCCAATCGCCGATTGGTAAAGTCATTGCGCCACTGCAGCGGCCATTAGAACCTCCGGTCAGACCAACAGTCAGATGCCTGCCTCCAAAATGAGATACAAGAGATCCAGAGAGAGAGACACAAACTGAAAAATACAGTTTTTTGTCATGATTCGAGCGTTTAGAAACAAAATTCATGAGACAATTGTTGTCAGATTTCATTGGTGATTTCAAATATGAAATTTAACTGAAAGCTTGGCAAACAGCTTTGGAGAATTGGATGTTTCCTCATTCAAATAAATAGGAGCTGCACTTGGATGCCGGAGATGTGTTTCAAAGATGGTTGCCAAGTGAAATGACTTGTCTTAAAGGGACTTTGGCCTTATTCGTTACTGGTCCGCCACTGAAGACGTTGAATTCAGCGCGTCTTTTTTAAAACTTGAGTGGCCCAACCAGACATTGGTGGGTGGAGCTAGTGTAAATAGCGTTTGCCAACAAGGGACACTATTTGCACTTAGTCTAAATAGACACTCCGTTAAGGGCAATAAGTATACAACATTCATGAAAATCCCTCACCTTTCCCTCACCCCACCAGTGCAGATCACCATCAGAAGCTGGAAGCACGCCTGGCCTCGGCGATTTACTTGACTGAATTTGGTGAGTGATGGTTTCAATATTTTTTATATTTTCTGGTATATCTAAGTTAAGTTACCCAGGAGCTCTGTTGACGTAGACTTAGCTAAAGTTAGCTACAGCTTGATGAATTGAGTCATTGAACACAGCAGGAGAGAACGCAACGTTAGCCAGCTAGCTAAAGCTCCGGTGGAAAATTATTAGCTAACGCTACCGTTTTTGAGGAGGTAGATTTTGAGGTGAGGGGGCTGACAAGGCAGAAGGTAAAGTGGTCCACCGTTCTATCAATAAGCAGATCTGCCAACCTGTACACAATCTGTGTAGCGGTCCGGATATGCATTTTGACTTACGCTGGTACGATTTGTCACTCTAAACTACACAAAAACCTGGTGACGCCTCTGTGCACGCGCAGTCCTCAAATCAAGCAACAGCAAAAGAAGAGGAGTTCGACCAATCATAGCGCTAGGTTCTTCCCCAAAATAGCAATTGGGGATGATTGACAGATGCGTAAAGCCTATCATTAAAAAGAGACTGAAAATCGACACCAATAAAGATTCCCGCTCGATCCCCCTTCATAATACTTAGTAAGGAGGCCATAATAATTTTTGACTCATGGCTGAAGTGAAGTTTCTCCAGCTCTCCCCAGGTTGGCCAAAAAAGCATCTCAAAATGCATCAGATTGATGCTTTAAAATATGGAATATTTAAATTTTTCTTCCGGGGGAGCATACCCACGGACCCCCCCTAGAGGGGTAATATCCTTCTCACCTTTTTCACCCCTGACCCGTTTCATGCCTGAAACAAAGTAGAACTTCTTTCTTTATTCAATCAATAATAGGATTAAAAACCTATCTTGGCTTGACTCTTCTGGAGAGAGAGAAAGAATGTGAATTAATCTGTCCTCCACTCATTACTATTTAAGCAGATAAAATAAATCAACCTGCAGCCCTTCACACACATGTGGGCTGACATACATGCACATACATGGGTGATTATCTGTGTGCTGTGGGTACTTCTGAGCGTGCCAGATAGTTTGTCACCATCAATGCCAACCATTCCTCCTCAATCTATTTACCCCTCTCTCTCTCTCTTATATTAGATTCTGATTCCATTCACATCCGTCTATCACATCCCTTTGTGAAACACACTCCATTCCATTCCATTCCTCTAGCTCTGTCAATTACCACTCTTGTCTTTCCAATATCACTCTCCACCTCACACCCAGATACTTAAACCTCTCAACCATATCTCCTGCTTCTCTGCTTCCTTTATACCACTTATCTCCCTTTGTTCACTCCCTCTCCTTCTCCTCGTTGGAAATTCTTCTCTTATCCTTCTTATATCCTCTCACGTTCCTGTCCTCTACTCCCTGGAATCATCTATTCTTCTTATTTGGTTAATAAGCTATTTTGCTGTTCTTGCCATCCTCTTCATTTCCTTTCCACTTTCTCAACTCACCCTCCTTTTATTTCGTCTATCGTTTATTCTGGCTCTTGAGCTAACCACTGTGCGGTGCGGTCATCGTTAATGAGTCATTTGGCTGCCCAAACACAGTCATTCAATCATATTGCGCTGATATTATTCACCTCAGTGGCTGAATCTAATGAATATGAATAGAAGTCCTAGTGTTACACTCTTCAAAGGACTCAAGCTTCATTGGCCAGTGGCAAATTCAGAAAATAGACTCTGTCTAATACTAGAAATCTACACTCAGGTATTTTAGACCAAAGGGTTTCGCACTGTTTGATGCCAAAGACCCAGAATATAATGATCACTTTCAAAGGTACCCTCATTTTTAAAATATGAAGTCAGCTATATATAGTTTATAGAACCTATTTGTACTGTATGATAAAAATAGTAAGCATAATATTATAAGGACAACATGTTTGTTCCAAAATTAAATAATTGGTGTTTATACTGTGATTATATTAAACCCAAATGAAGTGATTAAAATAAAATCTGGGAAATACTTACTTTAGCTGATATCTTTTTTGCTACCAAATATTATAGTAAAGTAAATAATAATAATAATAATAATAATAAATTGTAGATAACAGGAAGTTTGGGGATAGATAAAATAGTACTTTAGAGTCTATAAATTTAAAGACAAAAAATAATTTGAATAGTTAAGCATGTCATATCAAAATATGGTATGGTACCTCTGCTGTGGAAACAGAATCTCCTACGCTCTTGGAGGACATTGCCACATGATAGTAGATCATCTGAATTAGACTGTACAGGGCAACACCTTTGAAGTATCTCAGAGGAAGAATTCATCCTTACCTAGCTGAAGGGGACAAACCAGCTTCATGTATTATTCAGTGAACATGATTCACTGTTTTCATGCTCTTTTAAAATATTAAAGTGACAAGATTAATACAAAACCGCATATCAAGCTATCACACACATAGGGGTATATGCACCAGTGACTGGATAACTGAAGAGGTTATGGGAACACAACGGTACGCAAACCATTCTCAAAAACTCTCATCATCATCAACTCTGATCATCACTATTAAAGGTAACCATAGGCATCATTCACTATATCAACAAACTTGAATTTCCATTGCTTTCATTATGGCCGATGGAGACAGTGATCGCTTTTGGTCTTTTACTTAAACAAAGTAATCATTTAGCTTTGGAAGTCTTGGAAAATGTGTTGTTTTGAATAAATTATAACACATCCTGTGTTTTTTATTGTTTTATATTGACAAATGGTTAGGGTTAGGTGCTCAAAAAAAGTCTAAATGTTGTAATATATATAATTTTTTTTTTTTTTTTTTGTGGCTGTTTAAATTGAAAAACATTTAATTCTAAAAAAATATATATATACACCCATTGTATAATTTCATGACAATAAAATTCCCATGCTTTTCGCGTTTGTGTATTGATGACAAAGGTTTCTCATTAAAAGCAATGGAGTAGTGATGCTATAGGTGCTTAACCATGTTTTTGACACCTTGGAAGAAAGAACAGATAACGGTATCATGGGAAACATTTGTGAGTTTTTGCTTTTATATGGCATTTATTTTTCATGTCCTATGTAAACGTGAATGCTCTATAAGTGACTGTCTTTCTGCCCTTCAATTACTGTAAGCTGAGGACTAACATATTTCTATATGTCAAGTTATGTAACATGTTTTCCAGCCCCCAGAAAAATAACCTTGACTGATCAGTCAACCTTCTGTTTTTGCCTTGCTTTTTCTTCCTTCTGTTTCTATTTCACTACTTTCAAATCATCCATCTGTTCCTTGAACACTTCCCTGTACAGAAAGCAGCTCTTATATAGATACACACAAACAAAAATCAACATTATGTTTTTTTTTTTCTCTTTCCTATCACACTCTCCCGTATCTATTAGGATACAGTGTTTATATTTCAGAAGATAATGGTTTCTTCTGCCTACAATACTGATGATGACCTTAGAATCACTGCGTTGCATCAGAGGCTCTCAATATGAAAGCATTAAAGTTCCTCTGCAGTCTAAGTGAGGTCCATCAAATGTAACCTAATGGAATATCTCATATGAAATGCTGATTCCTGCAGAAGTCAAATTTTTGGACTGTTCACTGGATGAAAGAGCCACTTAGTGCCACTTACTGGTACCTGTACAAGAACAGCACAATCTGACTCCATTTCAACCCATTTAGTCCTCTCTACTCGGCAAAGATTTTCCACTGAGCTGTTTAGTGTCTCATATTTGATCTAGCTTTGTGAAAGCTTTAGAGTAAATGCCCATATAGATTGAGCTGAGGATTATTCCCAAGTCACAGAGGAACATTAAGGCCTACCGGTAATGAGAAAAGGTGATCACAGGGTTATCAACAGAGGTAACTTTTTGCCTTATTTTTTGTTGTTGTTGTTGTTTCTGCTGTCTTCCAACTATCAGGGAGGACTGAAATAGATATGACATAAATCTCTAAGATTATTACGCCATTTTCTGGTTGTACATTGCCTCGAGGAACACAATCATCTTATGTAATAAAATCTTCCCAATAGTTTAATTGGGCAGTAAGAAGCATGTATTCCTACCAAATCTTGAGACATAAGGTTGTTTTTAGGGTCCAAGGACCATATTTGTTAGTTTTCTTTTTATTATATGTGTTCTGACTGGAATCTGTGGCAGCTGTGAAAATGCTTTGGCAGAGTAGTGTGGATTGCAATATCCCTGGTCACGGTGCCAATTCCACAAATCCATCTAGCGTCTTTAGACAAAATATATTTTATCTAATTGCTTCTGAACAAAAGGCCTATATAGAAACTAAATGTAATATCTCCTCTCAGATGATGTGACCATACAACTGCAGCTTTTCCTTCACATATTAAGATTAAACTTGCTATGTACTAGTTACAGACACTGGTTAATGTTTTGTAAAACACTTTACAGATTAGAACACTAACAGTTTAATCACAGATTAAGGTCAACATTAACTGTTATTTAATTAATCAGTCAATGAATGTTGGTTCTTTTTCTCAGTTCAAATTATTTTTTACCACAAAAATTAAAAAATGATAATAATCATAATAATTAGTTTGTTAAAGAGTTTTGTTGCCTGGCCATCACCAGCCCCCTCGACGACGAGGCCCTGAAGACCTTGTTCCGGATCGGGGCTACCTTCAACCACCCTATCTAACTCCCAGACACCACAGGACTGGACTGTAGGGAAATCATCATTAGGTATCTGGAGAGTGTCGCATCCTGATTTGGAGCACAGCCAGACCCAGAGCCCGTTTCATCCTGTACGACCACGGAGAAGTCACATGAGCCCCCCACAGATTGAGTAGCACCACCCACCACGACGAATGAGCCACAGCCCATGGACAAGAGGACAGAGCTTGCCATCTCCCCGGAAGTGGAGCCCCAGTGTGGATCTGACCAGGGGAGTGAGCCTGCGACACCAGCGCCCGAGGGAACGAAGACTAAGGACTGACTGAAGGACTGTAATGAGAACTTGTCGACTCGCACCCTATCCCACCTGGTATCTGAATGTTTATTGCACAATGAGAACTGTTTGGACTATGATCTATCAGTTTGTTCAGAATTACTGCTGTTTATGGACTGGGATTTATTCTTTTCATTGACCTGCATTGACTGTGTCATTCTGACTGTGATCTTGTCAAGCTTCGTGTCATCATCACCACAGAGCTCAGCCAGTTCTCCAGCCCCATCGCTACTGGATGCTTGCAGCCCTGCGCCATCTCAGAGGAAGCCCTGCTATGACGTCGGGCCGGGTCCTGCTACCACCAACAGCGCCTATGCAAGCAGATCCTGCTGAGATGGAGTGAAGGGATCAGAGGCCGGAGACAGAGCCGTCTCCGGCCTCTGATCCCTTCACTCCATCTCAGCCTGTCGGCTCCGTTTTGGCTCCTCCAACCTTCAGCTTCGCCAGAGACCCTTGGCCTTGCGGCTCCACTAGGTTCCCTCGTCCCACCGGCTCCCCCTTGGTCAGTCGTCACATCACTTCCACCACAGACTTACGGGCCATCCGCTGCACTCAGACCCTCCACCCCTTTGGCTCCAGTGGGTTCCTTCTTCCCTTCGGCTTCGCCTCTGTCATACCAGCATCCTCTGGCACTCTGGCTGCGCCTTCAATGCTCGTCACCACAGCATTGCCTGGGTCTCCTGCACCGGCGATGTCGCTCAGCTCCATCTAATCCTCAGTCTGCGCCATTGGATCCACAGGCTCTGTCTCTATCGGTCATCACCCAGATATCGGCAGCCAAGCAACATCTTGGCTCCTCCATCCTTCGACTCCGCCGTGGGCTTTTGGCACTGGAAAGCTCTGGGTCTGTGCCATCAGACACTTTACATCTTCACAGGCGGGGTTTCGGCATTGTTTCTGCTGACCACCATCCCTTAGCTGTCCCTGTTACTATCCCTGCGCCACTCCTTTACCCACCTCCTAAACCCCCTCCATCCCTTCTCTATTTTTTCTCAGTTACGGCACAATGTCGCACCTTGCCGAAGGGAGGCGTTCTGTCACCATTATGTTTAGTTTAGTTCATGGACATTTAGTTTGTGTTTCTTCAGTTCCTGTGTTCCTTTGTTTGATTTTTCTGCCACTCATCTGTTACTATGGACACTATGGACACTAACTCAATCATCATAGCTGTTTGTCTTTTAGTTCATCACTATTCATCACTATTCATCACTATTGTGTATTAAAGTTCCTCTTCCTCTTGTTCACTTAGTGTTTGTCCGGTCATGTTCATGTTAAGTGTGTTTCTCTGCCCTGTTTTGGATTAAACTTCACATTGGAATTTTATCATTCTAAGTCTTCGTCTGTCTGTCTGCCCGCAACGCACACCTGGCATTGTGATATGTGTGTGTGTGTGTATTTTATATATATATATATATATATATATATATATATATATATATATATATATACACACACACTATTATTCATCAAGGATGCAATAACTTGTACAAAGACTTTTATATTGTTACAAAAAAGAAAATTCTAAAATTCTCCTTTTCTTTTTTAACTTTCTATTCATCAGAGAATCCTGATAAACGTAACATGGTTTCAACAAAAATATTAATAAGAGGAAGAAATTATTCTTGAGCACCAAATCAGAATGATTTCTGAAGGATCATGAGGCAATAAAGACTTAAGAGGCAATAAAGCATTTTAAAAATATACATTAAAACAAAAAACAGTTATTTTAAATTGTAAAAGTCTTGCACAATACTATTGTTTTTACTCTCTTTTTGATCAAATAAATGCAGCCTTGGCAAGCATAAGACACTTCTTTCAAAGGATCGGATTTAATGCTGAACTGCCGAGGGATTCTTTAAAGCACAGATGTGTCCATTAGTTGAGCAGGATGAGCAGGATATAAGAATGAGTGAGCGCATGACCAATTGACCTGTCTCTAATGAGATCGTTAAAGCCGTCTTAAGTAGATTACGGAGCGGTGTCGAAGTATCAGAGATGAGGAGTGCACTCAGACCTGTTGATTAAACCATTATTGGATTGCATCAGGTTTCGGTCTCAAATATATAATTGGGAAATGGGCCCTCTTAATTTTTGCTTTTTTTTTTTTTCATTTTCATTTTAGCTTTGGAAGCTAAAAACATTACAATTAATTATATGAATTGTTGCATAAATGTATGGTGAAGCATACGTAAGCACCTTTGTGGTCCAGAAATTTCTTTAAAACTAAATAAATAAATAAACCTATTCAACATGTTTTGAAATAGCTAATGCAATGTATACTGTTTATATTTTTTTCACCCTGTAATATTGTACCATCTTAGGTGGGGGTCCCTTGGTCAGAATAGGTTGCTGCTCTAATGTAGTTAGAATATAGTTCAAATACCTAAAACATATTGCATTGTGTATGTATGTATGTATGTATATTTATATACACACACACACACACACACACACACACACACACACACACACACACACACACACACACACACACACACACACACACACAATGCAATACATATAATACAATACAAGAATTACTCATTTGCATAAGTATACTGCGCTGGAAAGGTGTGTGTTGGCATTTAACAGTGTTACAGTGCCATCTGTTGGTCACCTAGAAGCAGTGAAATTTCTCTCTATTCATAGGAGAACCAACACAGCCAAATCACGTGCTTACAGCTGTGCAATGTGGTTTGTCCTGCATCCTGCAGATACAAGCCTATGAAAGTTTTGCTTCGGTTTTTGGGAAGTACTCTCTCTATCATGACCAATCTTTAATTGATTTTAAAAAGATAATTTTTTTAACCTAGAAAAAAATATTTTAAGTGATTAAATAAATTACACATGGACAACAAAACACGAATTAACACTTAAAAGTTACAATTAAAACACACAAATTTCTGCAGCGACTTACAGCATGTTTCCTATAACAACATCTGATGTTTCTGTTTTGCATGGCATGAAAAATTCACATAAACCATGCAAAAAAAGAACAGAGTGACTAACAGATTTCCTGAAATGTGATTTGAATAGGATTTCAAACCACATATGAATTTATTTATTTTTTTTTTGCTGTTCACACTTGCTAAGTCTGATTGGATTTCATTCAGATATGCAGAAAAATTGGATTTGGACTGAACTTAGCATAAATGAATCTGCAGTGGTCAGGTAATACAGTGAACAGATCAACATTAAAACTAAATAAAAACTTAAAACAGAACTAAGTAACCTTTTTTACCTTCATAAATAGTTTTCTAAGTCCTTACGATGGTTAATTGACTTGTAGTGGTGTGTTTGAGGCGAGCACTAACCCCCTCTGGCATGTCTATGCCAGAAAACAGCACTTGCAAGTTGAGCTTCGCTGACCCAACACAATCTCGCCTCATGTTCACGTTCACGCGAGAGTGACAAAATGCTTTACGGTAATTCAAAAACATTGTATATATTATGACTTTATAAAACATTTTCGAAAATTACCCACCTCCATCAAGATTTCTTGCACTTTATTTGCAAAACTACTGTGCTTGGAGTATTTACGACAGTGTGATTCACTGAAGGAACCTGTAGGGGGAGCTTCTTACTGAGTTCCGCTTTAAGTGAAAAAAAAAAAAATCTAATTATTATGCGATGCGATAAAATAGCTATTCCCTGCAAAAGATACCATTAAAACGTTAAGAATGTTCCACTAAAAGGCAGAAACAAAACAAAAGGTAAGCAAGTAGAGGGTGATCCTGTCTGTATGGCGGATAAACAAAGAAGTTACCCAGAACTCAATGCGGTGTGATGTCAGAAACGGTAGGCCTAATGGTGGGTTCAAGTGATGTCGGAAAGATCGTATTTACGAGCAGAACCGACATGAACGCCACCACAATGTCGTAAATACCAGTGGGAAGCTCGTAATTTTCTTTAAGCTCCGATCTGTACGAGTTGGCGGCGTGTCAGTCAGAAACATAGCGAAATACCACAATACTTACAGGGATTTAGCAGTGACATTGTCAGGCTTTCTATTACAACTAAGTAAGCTGATTACCAGCAAAAAATACGATAGCATCACAATATAAAAATGTAATATGTAACAATAAAGTTTACAATGGCTTCATAAATTAATTAAAAAACATAAAAAAGCAACATACAACTAATGCACATTCTTTGCTCTACATTTACTAGAAGCAGAAGTGTTATTTTGTGTAATTAAATTAGAGAAGGCACACCGCCATCATACTCCGATGAAAGTGACTTGAACTCACCTACCGTCGTACACACGACTTCCCACCTCGTAAATATGAACTTCCCAGGAGGACTTGAACGCACCATAACTTAATAGAGGATGGGATGACGCGGTTTTGTAGGCAAAACCCGGAAGCGAGTTAGCATTTTAGGACTTCCGGTTCCAACGCCGTAAAGTCTATGGGTTTTTTTAATGGGTTTTTGCGCCTGAAATAAGGTCTGTGGTTAACAAAGCCTCTAAATATTTGACATAAAACACACCAGTTATAACCCACTTGTGATTTTTTGAACTTTTATTGTGTCTTAAAATCGGCAGTTGCTAACAAGTTGCTAAAAGGGACTACTTCCTTTGGCGGGGACTTTAGACGTCATCATTAAAAACGGGACATTTGGACAGCATTTCTCATGAAGAAGTGGAAAAGTATTCATAACAGCACAGATCATAATCAGCGAGCATGTTTTTAAATAAAGATGTTTTTTAAATACAGTTTGAGGAAGCTTGGTAGTGACGACGTTGATCCGCGACCATGGTGTGCTGTAGTCCGTTTATAGCCTACTGTTAGCTTTTTATATCTGACGACTTTATTTAGGCTTCAAAATGGATAAATGTTGTGTTAACTTGTAAAGATTATCTTGATAGGGTTATAACACTTACACGTTTTGTCTTTGTTAAACACAGAGCTTATTTTCTGCGATTTTCCAAAAGTCTATGGAAAAACTGCATAGGCTTTCAACCGAGGGAACCCGTGTGCCGCTAACTTCCGGGTTGGCCTACAAAAGCGTGTCATCCCTGAGGCACTCTATTATGTATGACATGGCGTGAATGCAGCAAAAGATGTTAGCTGTGTTCGAAATCTCCCCCTAATATCCTCATTCACTATTCCCTACATTACTATTCACTAATATAGTAAACTTGGAGGAGTGAATGAAAACAAGAGTGAATTCGGTCAGAGAGTGTGTCGGAAAGGCTGCCGCTTTGCATAGTTCGTGCTTGCTGTTTAATAGAAAACTAGCAGCTCCTGCATTAATGAAAAGGTTTATCTTGAAATCTATCGTAGAAATGTATAAACCTTAATTGGACAATTTAATAATCAATTACAAATGAGTTCCTAACTGTATACTGTAGTAGCCTACTCCACAGTCCACACTGGACCAGCGGTTTGGAAGATGGATGGATGATTGAGGTGCGGGCGCCATCTTCTGGCGAGACCCTGACAGTGCTTTGTGGATAGTGGATAGCCTGTCCAAATACGCACACTTGCGGTCTTGGTCACTTGAGAGCACGTGCACACGACAGGAGGAAGTAAGTGCGCAGTAAATTACGTATTTAGACAAGTGGTCAAGTGCAAAGACCACAAGTGTGGCTATGGTCAGGCCCACGCCCCATTCTATGGGATGTCCTATGGTTTCAACTTTCAGACACAAACGGCTGTCCCTTCATATTTAAGGGTATAGGGGGCGATTTTAGACACAGCCGTTAAACGATTTTGATTAAAGATTAGGAGGCCACCTTTAAAAAATACAATGATGTGCACGTATTAATTATTTATAGGCTAATACTGCAGTATTTCATAAGAAAAACACCAAGAACGGTCAATTTGATTCTTGGTTCCTTTAAGTGAATTAAAGTAATTTAGTTAAAATCTCGCCACATTTATGAGCGTAACTCGGAACTTGCATAGAAATACAATAATCCTCTTTTTATTTATTTTCTTAAATATTTATTTCTCAGTCATCTAATCTAATGGTATTCTCAAGGCAAACACATATTCACTATTATATGCGCCAGGCATAGTTATTGTAAACGGATAGATGGATAAAAGCTTTATTTCTTAACACAATATGTAGCAATGTTGTAACTAATGAAACAGAAGTAAACAAATAACATGTGACCATAGCTGCAATAAATAGTTTATTCTGACCAGAAAAATAGACAAGAAATACGTGTATACTGTACACACATTCTTACTGATTGACATATATTTAACCAGTTTTATTGAGTTACATTCAACCCTCATTTCATCAAAAACGACCATACACTTTAATTAGATGACATTTTGTAGACTCAAAATATTTGAGTTTCCAAAGAACACAGACCTCACTAACAAAATATACATTCATATTGAATGAATAAGCCCAATGTAAATGCAGACATGAGAAGCTAATTCTTCACAAAGCTGATATTTAGATGGACGGCTCTTAAAAAGTCTCTTCACTTATAAGCTGGACTTAATGAAGCACCTGAAATGCACAAACAGCCACTAAAGCGTGACTGTGACCACCACACTGAGAGAGTAAATTAAGTCCCTTCTTCGGTCTCTTCCTTCTAAAGCACTTCATTCCAGTTAATGTGGTCTTTATATGATTTTACTTCAGCCTTCAAACACTTAACGAAATGTTTGGTGTGATGAAGGTGGAAAGCAGCGAGTTCCTGCAATGACAGGCCGATCATCAACCCATCAGAGACATTCAGAGAATAAACTGTGCTTGGATGCCCTTATCAACTGAGCTTGGGAAATCTGGCTGTAATCCGTAAAATGTATATTAGAGGTGAATCATCTGAAACACTCAGCTGGTAGGAGGTGAAAACTGATAATGTTTTGGTTGTTTTACTCAAGATAGATGAAAATAGGGCATATTGGTGGAAAGTAGGGCTGCACGATTAATGGGAAAAAAAACAAAATCGCAATACGCCTTAGTACGATTATCAAATCTGAGAGGCTGTGATTTAATGAAATAAATATATGCACTGCATGTTTCAGAGTGAAGCGCCAGACTGTGTTCTTTTACACACAAGCAGCTCATGATTTGATGGTTTCATTGTGTTTCAGTAAATGCTGCGCCATACAATCTCTGCATTTGCTCTGTGTTTGGTTTTCTTCTTAACATGTGTTGTGTAAAAACGCAGCATGCCAACCATCTTCCCAAACTTGTAATGAAAAGCCAACTGTTGTCAACAAAAGAGAAGCTTCAAGGGCTCTGTGCAGTTTTCCCAGTAGCTGATGATTTCATTTTTGAAAATGAAGAAATTAAGACAGCCATTAATAATATTAGAAATGTAATTTGACAGTTGTACTGTAAAATATTACTATTATATTTATTCTTTCTTTATTTTACAGTGAAATATTACAATAATTCTTATTTTTTCTTTAATATTTTTCATTTATAATAATCTTAATAAAAATGTTAATAAGAAGTATAATTTTATAGTAATATTGTATTTTTTAGTCATACTGTATAATCACATTTTTAGCCAAAAAAACTTCAAGCTTTAATTTTATCAGAAAAATCGCAAATAGATTCCCCCCCACCTCCAAATCGTGCAGCCTGGAGCTTTTAAAAAAATAATAATAATTTTTCCCCCGGTTTCACAGACAAGGCTGAAGTCTAGTCCTAGACTAAAATGCATGTTTGAGCTGTTTTAACTGAAAGCAACTTGCAATGACACATCTTAAAATACGTCAGTGTCATTGTTTTCTCTCAAGATGTGCACCAGTCACGTTTTTAAAAGCTACTTAAATGTCCTAATTGAACTAAGCCCTACTCCTGTGTTAATCTAAGCCCTGTCTGTGAAACCAGACCTTTTAATAGCAGTCAAAATTTTGATTTTTTTTTTTTTTTTATCAGGAAATTTTTTCCTCAAATCCTGCAGCTCAAGTCACTGAGGCATTTTATGGACTTTCATCCAGTGAAGAATAACATTATCGCACATTACCACCAGGTGGTGCTATTCTCATTATTTCAGGGAGGATTAATGCATTCAGTTTGAAACTGAGGCAGATAAAGCGGAATGCTGCGAGATACATTATTGGAATCGACGGCTGTGGAATTTTTGCCTTCCAGAAGAGGCCTGGCATCCACCCTCATTACTATTTCATTCTTATCTTGTGCTTCCTCAACATCCTCTTCTTCTTCCTGCTTCTCCTCTTCATTCATCTCAAGGTAGTAGAGGTCTTTGGCTACACCAGTGCTTTCTGATGCTTCGTAATCTTGTTCTGATGTTTCCGAGAACTCTTCCACGGAGTTATAGGAGCTGGAATGGCGAGGATTGGTGCTGTCAGAGCAAATGTGGTTCTCCAGGTCCCAGAGTCCTCCAGGGAAGGAGCCAGAAATGTCTGAGTTGTTGGCAGAGAAGTTGCCTTCATCACTGGAGCTGCTCAGACTCTCCTGCTGCTTTCGAAGGAGAGCCGGCTGATCGGAGAGGAGAATGGTCGAGTATGTCACTGAGGACTGGCCTGATGTTTCTGGGGTAGCAGCGGCAGTGGAAGCCTCCAGTGATAAAGGTTCAGAGGAGTCTCCCAGACAGGCAGAGTCGGTGTTTGCCTTGTTTCCAGAGTTATAAAGGAGTACTTCATTGTCTTTTTCATGTTCAAGCATGAGAGGATGACATTTCTCGATGATTTCCACTTCACAGATGCTCTCAGAGACCAGCAGCAGAGGACAGGCAGTGAGACCCTCTGAGTGAGGGAACAGGTTCTCTATGGTGTCAATCTGCAAGGAGCAAGAAACAGAAGTGTTGTGGAAATGTGTCAACTGATATTTTGAATGTGAAGCTGTACCTGCAGCATAATTTTTTACACAAATTTCAGGGATAAGTGTTTATATTATATATATATAATTATATATATCTGTTTTTTCTGGCCTTGATTACATGTCTGAAATATGTATGTAAGCATTCAAATGTCAATAAAATAAAAAGATAAATTGCTTATATTTTCATTTATTAATTAAACAATGGTCCAATACAAACAATGGTCTTCTATTTTTACTCTGATTGATTAAGCCGTTCAAATACATGGATGCAATTTTTTCTGTGAAAGTTGGTCACACTGACCTGCCTGAAGTCCATTCCTTTGGCCCAGGAGCATTTGTTGGGATTTGGAACATCCTTCCACATGAGTTTTCTCATCCTGTAAGATAATGGATTATAGAACAGTTAATTTGAGCAGGACGTCATTGTACTAAATAGTCTTTTTTTATCAAAAGTTTTTTTGTTTGTTTTTTTTGAAAAAGGCTTTTATTTAGCAGGGATGCATTAAATTGATCAAAAGTGACAGTAAATACATCTATAATGTTACAAAAATGTTTCCAATATTGGTAATAAAAAGAAACATTTCTTGAGCATCAAATCAGCATATTTGAATGATTTCTGAAGAATCATGTGATACTGAAGACTATAATGTCAGTTTACATTTTAAAATAAAAAATTAAAACAATTATATTTTAAACAGTATTTTACAATATTACTGTATTTTTGATCAAACAAATGTAGCCTTGGTGAAAAAACTTTCAAAAGACATTCAAAAACATTCAATAATTTTACTGACTGAAAAAACAGTTTAATGTGATGCACTTCTGCCACTCCTTAAACAGGCTAAATAGGAATGTTCCTTTTGTGGTACACATAGTCACAACATTATCATGGAATCAAGTCTAAGCAGATGAGCAATAATATGATTTTTTTAGTTACCTTGGTAATTATCTCTGGCAGAACTTGTGAAATATTTACCCTCAAACAAACTATACCATTGCTAAGAATGATCACTACAGCAATTTAAGGAAATTACAGTCCTTATTTACACTGTAAATCCATTTATGTATTTTATGTCTGACATTCAATACAACCAAAACAAAATCCCATACAAATCAGCTTACAATGCCTCACTTTAATTCAAACTTGTCTTACAAAAACAATATACACTGTAGCTTCCAAAAACATCTTAAATTTTTTATTATGTTCTTCTGCTAGAGTAAAGGTAACCTACATCTATAAACAAACGACCTATGATTTTGTAATTGATTTGACTGTTTTTCAAGGATTTTTCTTTCAGGACAGTTTTTTAGCCTTATTTAACCATTATCCATTGGTGAATAGAGCAGCAGAGCAAAAAACTGAGTGTTGCATTAAAGTCGGGGCTATAATAACATGATATGTGTATTTGTGCATTTACAGTACATACTTTGTTGCACTGCAAAGCAATTAAATGCTTATTATTGTGTCATATACTTGCACATAATAAATTATCCTTTAATTCATTTTAATGTGAACAAAACATTTATCTAACCTTTAAGCTTTTTAACTTCAGCTTTGGTATTAAGTTAATACATTTTGGTTTAACAAATATTTTAGGGCTGTCAATTGTTTAACATTTTTGATCTAATTACTTACATGATGTGCCGATTAATTTATTGAATTAATTGCAAATTAATCACACATCATATTTGTCAGAGAAATTACCCCCAAAAGATCATTTAAAGTCATTATTGTGTTAAATGAGAAAAAAGCAAAAAGTAGCTTTAGAAAGAAATCTTTTATTTGGTTCAACATAGAATTTATTACACAAACTTTTAGGCTATAAAGACCTCTTTTTTTTTCAGAAGCTGCATCTGAATTGGTATTTAGATATATTTACAGACTAAAACAGTTTGGTTAACAACATATATCTTATTTACATACAGGTCATACAGGTTTGAACATGAGTTGTTTAAATGTAAATTTAAACTGAATTTAAACATTTTTGGGCAAACTAATCCCAAAATATGAAATTATCTTTTTTTTTTTATTAAACAATCTAAATAAGAAACTAAAACTGCCAGTTGGTGGCGGTAAATGTCTAAATGAGCAAGTCATTGAGTTATTCATTCATTTGATTAATTCAGGAATGAAGTAAATTGCTCTCTATGAATGGGCCATTCAATCATTAGTACACCCGAATGAAACGCTGATTCATTCAGAAACGTAACACTGCTGTGTGTTGCTCAGAGACGCACAACAGTTTTGCTCTGGCATTACAGGTAATATTTTCATTGGAAAAATTGAGCACAATAACTTATTTTTGATTGAACTGTTGTATAAAATCAATATAACATCTGCACTTATTTGGGACAAAACCAGCACTTATGATATTGATTAACTATATCAGGTGATATAAAATGAGAGAAAAAAATCATACAGTTTTTAGGGGCATTCTCACTGCATTCTATAGGCTACATCACACAGTGATTTGTTTCCCTGCTTCATATGTTCCTCACCAATCAACTGTATAAAATATAAGATGACCTACTTAGGTCTGTGGCAGGGTGGGTGCATTAAATCATTTTATTTTTATTATTTTTCCATAACGAGTTAAACGCTAATTAAATTAAAGCGTCAAATCGACAGCCCTAGATTATTTTAATCGTTATTATTTTAATGAGTTTGAGATGTTTGGCAGACCCCTGCAGTTCCTCACTGGGCACTCTAGTCGCAGACAAAACCTATGATACTGTAAATATCTTTATCTTGACCATGAGAAGATAGTTGTAGGTCTTACTGGTTTTGTGACATCATAAGTGTGACAAACAGCACCACTGACAGGAACGCAATGATCAGTAGCAGTATGTACGCTGCAGGATCGCTCCTAGTAGCTGGATGATAAAACAAAAGACAAATATTTGATTTAAACATCTTTTGCTCAAATCAATATGATTTTCAAATATTTTCTGTAGATTAACTTTTTTTAAGACAGCAATTTATATAATGTGAACACAACTATCAGTCAATAAATTAAAGGTGCCATCGAATTAAAATTTTTATTTATCTTGGCATAGTTAAATAACAAGAGTTCAGTACATGGAAATGACATACAGTGAGTCTCAAACTCCATTGTTTCCTCCTTCTTATATAAATCTCATTTGTTTAAAAGACCTCCGAAGAACAGGCGAATCTCAACATAACACCGACTGTTATGTAACAGTCGGGATCATTAATATGTAATATTTGCATATGCCAGCCCATGATCGAGGCATTACACAAGGGCAGCCAGTATTAATGTCTGGATCTGTGCACAGCTGAATCATCAGACTAGGTAACCAAGCAAGAACAATAGCGAAAAATGGCAGATGGAGCAATAATAACTGACATGATCCATGATATCATGGTATTTTTAGTGATATTTGTAAATTGTCTTTCTAAATGTTTCGTTAGCATGTTGCTAATGTACTGTTAAATGCAGTTAAAGTTACCATCGTTTATTACTGTATTCACGGAGAAAAGAGAGCCGTCGCTATTTTCATTTTTAAACACTTGCAGTCTGTATAATGCATAAACACATCTTCATTCTTTATAAATCTCTCCAACAGTGTGTAATGTTAGCTTTAGCCACGCAGCATAGCCTCAAACTCATTCAGAATCAAATGTAAACATCCAAATAAATGCAATACTCACATAATCCGACGCATGCATGCAGTACGCATGACGAACACTTTGTAAAGATCCATTTTGAGGGTTATATTAGCTGTGTAAACTTTGTTTATGCACTGTTTAAGGCAAGCACGAGCTCCGGGGGCGGAGAGCGAGAGCATTTAAAGGGGCCGCAGCCTGAATCGGAGCATTTCTAATTATGCCCCAAAATAGGCAGTTAAAAAAAATAATAAAAAACATCTATGGGGTATTTTGAGCTGAAACTTCACAGACACATTCAGGGGACACCTTAGACTTATATTACATCTTTTGAAAAAAACGTTCGATGGCACCTTTAATATTTTAGATGATACTGCAATGTATCATCAACCAGGGTCCACTTACCAAACACCAAAAATGTGTGTACAAAATGGCTTCGGTTAGTTAATTAATTACATGATGACGTCAATGCATTAGTTAATGTCACTGCTGTAAAACCCACCTGTGTATCGAACCGGCTCCCCCTCACCATCCGCAAACACTGGATACAATGTGAACTCCTCTGAGCCATAAAAACGACCTGTACAAAACAAAAGATTATTTATACTGCTAAGGATAAACTCTTTTTCATATTCTTATATGAAAATCAGTAGAAATAATGAGAATGTTTTGTTATAATATCAACAAAAATAACATACGGCAAAGAGAGAGATCCCTCGATGCGGACTGAACTCTGACCCACTGTAGCCTCTCAGTTAGAGACACGTCTTGTTCAGGGTCTTTGTTCAGGTCTAACCATTCAATGACAAATGACTGAGGTACCAGTTGATCAGATAACAGGCTCCAGGAGAGATGCACACAGCTGGCATTTGCAACTCCGCTGAATGAATGTACACATTGTCCTAAAGAAGAAGGACAGTAATTCAAAAAAAGGGGAATCTTCATTATTTTTATGTGCAGGAACAGATAAGAAGCAGGAACAAAATATCAGAGTACCCTATTATCTTTCATTGTATATATGTAATAACTAATCCAAATCTTCTCCCCCCAACAACCCTTTCACCGACAAAACAACATCAAGCTTTTATCAAAACAATTACCCATAAAATTTAGGGCCGGATGAATTAAAACCCCAACCTTAGGCACATAAATAGACACATATTTCATTTGAAGGCTTACAAAACTGCTTGGCTATCAAATGAAAGAAACATTGTAAATTAATTAGACTGAATGTGAAAGAATTTTGTGTGATGTTACAGGAAAGGTATGAAGCATGTCAGCTCACGTTTCGGTTGATGTAACAGCGTCATGTTGCTATTCCGTGTAGAGATGCCCAAAGTGTTGCGAGACATTACGGTGACTAGGTGTGCTTCCTTTCTCCACTGGAATGAGTGAAACTGAGCCAAGGTTGTTTCATTTGACCACACGGCTCCCCCTGAGGCCTGGTGTTTAATCACGAGACCCTCCACACAACTATATGGATCTCCTGCTAGGACAGGCTGCTAAAATTGACATAAAAAAAACAAAAAACATTCAAGCTCAAACACAGCAGGCCTTTTATATCACAATCCTTTTTCTGCTAAAGCAAGTCATTGAAGTCAATCTTTACCAACCTTAAAGATCAGTGTGACATTTGTCACACTCCTAACAGGATCCTCTTGTATAATGCGCCAGAAGTCTGGTCCCATCTCTGGCGCTGAAATGACAAGGCAATACAGTCATGATTATTTCCAGGACACTATATCTCATGTTCAAAAAGGTAAATTAAAGCTGAAATAGAGTGTGGTCTTTTTAAAAGACCAAGTCTCATTGTGTCTCATTTTATTTTTGGTGTTTTGCTCTTTTTACTACGGAGAAAAGTAAAAGGGGATGGGGAGACTATTGAAGAATTAGAGGGTAATGGTAAAGGTTGGGGTTTAAAAGTTTTTGTTTAAAAGAAGTCTCCTATGCTCAGCAGGGCTGCATTTACTTGACCAAATTTACAGGAAACAGGAATATTGTGATATACAAAAATGTTAAATAACATTTTTATTTTAATATAGTTTAAAATAAAATGTATTCCTGTGGTGGCAAAGGTGAATTATCAGCATCACTACTCCAGTCTTCAGTGTCACATGATCCTTCAGAAAACATTCTAATATGCTGATTTGGTGCTCAACAAATATTATTATTAATGTTGAAAACAGCTGTGCTGCTTAATATTCAGGTGGAAATGGTGACTTTTTTTTAGCATTTATTTGAAATAGAAATCTTTTGTAACATTATAAAAAAACATTTACAAACATTAAAAATATATATATTTACTTATCTCAAGCTTTTGTACTGTAGCGTACATAGGCTTGACTCAAAAAATACATTTCAAATTATTTGAAAATTAATATTTAAATTACAAACCAGTGGAAAAAAAATACTTGAGAAATGGTCAAAAAAAACAAACATACAAACAAAAACTATTATTTAACCACCTTCAAAAATCCCAAAACATTCCAAACCTAAACAGAACTTCCTAGTCCCTAAGTTATATATGTTATTATATGCTATACATTATAAAATAAATAATAGAAGCATAATAAACTTAAATTAAACTTCATAAAAAGGATGAAACAACTTTTCTGGAAAAAAATATTTTATATCATAATTAGACATTAAATTATTTTAATGACAAGCATTTTCCATTTAGTAAGCAAGTTATTTTTGGACTTTTTGCCTTTACTTGGATAGGACAATCCCAGAAAGACAGGAAACAATTGGAGAGGAGAGAGGGAAATGGGATTGGGAAAGGATCAGCCGAATCGCTGTCACCATACTATACAGGTGCTGGTCTTATAATTAGAATATCATCAAAACGTTGATTTATTTCACTAATTCCATTCAAAAAGTGAAACTTGTATATTATATTCATTCATTACACACAGACTGATATATTTCAAATGTTTATTTCTTTTAATTTTGATGATTATAACTGACAACTAAGGAAAATCAAAACAATTCAGTATCTCAGAAACTATGAATATTACTTAAGACCAATACAAAGAAAGGATTTTTAGAAATCTTGAGAGACTGAGAGATCATTTAAAGGCCTTTGCATGTGTTTTCACCAGGTGTCTTCAATATTGAACCTTTTCACAATATTCACATTTTCTGAGATACTGCATTTGGGATTTTCCTTAGTTGTCAGTTATAATCATCAAAATTAAAAGAAATAAACATTTGAAATATATCAGTCTGTGTGTAATGAATGAATATAATATACAAGTTTCACTTTTTGAATGGAATTAGTGAAATAAATCAACTTTTTGATGATATTCTAATTATATGCAGGCACCTGTATGTCGGAGGTATTCGCTGTCTATGGCTAAGACTGCCAATTTTCTTTTTTCTTTTTGCTAGAAAACTTATCTTATTACAAAATATTTCTGTATTATCTGTCACTAGCATACCTTCTGACTACAAACTTCCAGTTAAGTCTTCTCTTAACTAAGAAAGAATGTATGTCAAATTCCTACAATCCCACACTTACTATAAAAGACAAGAATGACTGTGATTATATCTGAAATGCTGACGGCAATCTGCTATCAATAGTTACTTCTGAAAAATGTCTCAGCATAAGTTCTGGCACCAGGACACACCTCTGCACCAAGATTTTAGACAGGTTCTGTGAAGAGCTGACAAATGGTGTTGCAAGCACATATTGAGCTTCACCTCAGCAGTTGCATTCCAGTTTAGGAATTCACGGTGGGTGATGTGTGGTGCAATTTCCATTAATCCTAATGGATTTTTTATCGTAATTCTGTTCAGTTCAAAACATTTTTAATATGAAGACAAAGCCAATTAATATATGCAGAGCCATTTAAATGATAACCATAACACTGACAAATTAAAGTACTGAGTAAGTTTCATATAATGAAATTTAAGACAATAAAAGACTTTTAAAATAATTTGTTTAATATTTTTGTTGTTATTCTTAAGTGTCGTGAGGGAACGGCGCGAGGCCGGTGATGCAAGTGATAATGGTCTCGCGCCGTTCCCTCGCGGCTCTCGCCTGCCCTGCTCGTCACTTCTTTCCTATGAAGTTCTCAAAAATTACAAAAGTACTCATCATGACTCATATACATACAGATGGCTATTACGAAGCAGGTGTGTGTTCAGAATCACATGGGCTATCAAGGCCAAAATGAAAGAATTGTTTCTTCTGTTTTATCTTTTTAATTGTTTTTAATCTATTTAAATCTTGCCTAACAGTTAGCAGGCTTCAGCTGCACATTCTTTTCAACAGTTCCAGTTTGGTCTTTTTTTAGTTTTTGTTTTATGCTGTTGTAATATATATTGACAAACTACTGTGGGTTTCAACACAAATACTTCATGGCAATATCTAACTTCATAGCATTTTGTCTAAATTCCTTATCTTTAAATGTCAATGATATATGATGAATTTCCCATGTATTTTCCCACTGGAAGATGTCATAACTCAGAATCTTATAGATATCCCAAAGCTATTTAAAATTAAATCTTTCAAAATGTTTTCCTGGACAGGATGATTTCAACAAAAAAAGAATCAAAGCCTTTCATTCCATATATTGTATGTTATACAATAGTGGCCAAAACTGATGTCCGAGGGGATATTTGTTTTTATTGACCCTACAAGTTCGATTAATTATTTTATTATTTTAAATATGAGGGAAGAACAAAACACTAAACTTGGTTATCTGACAAAATTATATAGCAAAAAGGCAAACTATTGCTAAAGGTATTATTTCACCATGCAAAAAAAAAAAAAAAAAAAATATTGCACAGAAAAACAAAACGCTCACAGGAAAAAAACAAACATACATTGACTACAACAAACAAAAGTTGTTTTCTGTTGACTTAATTTTATTGTGATCTCCAAATAACAAAAGTTGTGTTGTCGAGATCCTGACTTAATTTTCTTGTGATCTTCACATAAAAGTTATTTTCTCAAGATCTTGACTTAATTTCCTTCTGATTTCCACACAACAAAATTTGTTTTCTTGGAATCTCAACTTAATTTCTTTGTGATCTCTACATAACAATATTTTTTTCTCGCTTTCAATTCAAAGGTTGTTTTTTCTTGTTTTTCTTGATCTGGAAGTAACAAAAGTAATTTCTTTGACCAGAGACTCAGGCTGAAATAGTTCAGACATTAGAGAAGGAGTACGATAATATCATCGACATTATAGTTGCTCTGAACATATGGTCAATTTCACTGTCAGCCAGCTCGAGGAATGTCTGCATGGTTATAAATGATTTGTGAATGTCCAGTGAAATGGTGAGCAATGTTTTTGTAAGGAAATTGAATTTAACATTAATGGAAAAAAACTATTGTTATGTTGAGATTAGGAGAAAATTAATTTTATGTATGACATAAAATAATAATAGTAACACAACTATTTTGATAACTTTACCTTTCCTGTTATAAACAATCGAAGTGTGACTCCTGCTCCAGTCACTCCAGTATCCAGAGCCATTCAGTCTTCTACAGCGAACTTCTACTTTAAACTGAACACAGGAATCTTCAAGCGGAATCTCTGCCTGTGGTTCCAGAAGAGAACCGATGACCTGTAGAGAAATAACACTCATCTGTAAATGCCACAGAAAATTGCAGACATCATCCCTGAGTACAGAGTGTAACCATCTTCCTTCTGAAATCTATAAAGGATAAATTGAAAATTAATTTCTAAGAAGTTTAGTGGATATAATAAGAGGAACATTTAACTTTGATTTTTTTAATTTAGGATCAGTTTAGCTTATCATTTTAATCAGTTATAGAGATAAACAGATCAGACCACAGTAATTCATTGCCTGCCTTCTGTGATTAAGCACTATGCATGAAGCATTTGCTCAAATATATTTTATTCATCTTTCTGGTTTCATTGTCCACCTGAGACCCCAGCTTTCAGAAACTCTTCCTACCTTCCATTGCGTATTTGCCATCCCACGCAAAGGCACAAAGCGCAGCTCGTACTGCATGTCGTATACAGGTAAATGGGGACGCCTCCACTTTACGCTCAAGGTTTTGTTTGGCAAAGTGATCGCTTCAAGGACTGAGGGAGGAGATGGTTTCACTGGAAAAAACAAAGGAAAATTGTTATAAGTCAGTTTATTGAAAATAAGTCAGTTTACAATGTGAATAGAGTAGCAAGAATGACAGTAAGGACATATACTTTTTTACAAAACAAAAAATACATGTTTTAAATAAATGCTGTTGTTTCTATTCATCAAATAATCCTGAAAAAAATATAATGGTTTCCACAAAAACCCTAAGCAGCACAACCATTTTCAACTGTGTAATAAGAAATGTTACAGAAACACCAAATCAGCATTTTAGAATGATTTCTGAAGAATCATGTGACACTGAAGACTGGAGTATTGGCTGCTGATAATTTAGCTTTGCCATCACAGGAATAAATTGCAGTGTAAAAATAATTAAAAACAGAAAACTTTGGAACTCACCATAATCGATGGGTGCAACATAGACAGGAAACGATCTCACTTTGCCACGCCCTCCTTCCACTTCCAACCAGATTTTGTAGCAAGAGAACAGGCTAAGGTTGCTTAAAGTGCATTCTCTGTGGTCTCCTGGTCCAGATGGGCACTCCTTCACCAAAGACATGTTTTCTTCAACTTCTTCAGTGCCCTCCATCTCTGATATGGTCTCACAATACATTGATGTATATTGTCTATAACAAAAAGTAAGATCATCAGCATCTGTGCAACAAACAATCTGACTGGAATAGAAAACGTATGAGCTATGACTGTGGTCATACCTGTAAAGGAGTCTGACCTGTGCCCAAGCACTTTTATTCCACTCACAGGTCATGGTGTCCACCTCTGAATTCTTGCTCTGGCAGGTAATATTTGCATTGAACATCCCTGTAGAAAAGAGCCCATTTTAAATGTTCTAGCTTTTCAAACAAGCAACTGTCTGGTTAAAGATGTCCTCCATAATTCATAGCGCACCTTCTGTGTATATTTTGGCATAGGCGATGATGCATTTGAACCTCTCTCCCCACAGGTGGCAGCACATCAGAGTATCAAACCCTGGTTCGTCTACTTTCATAGTGACGGCGCTAACCTGATCGTTGATTACACTGTACTGGCTTTCCGGAATCTTCTGCCCGTTCAGCATCCACACAGCTTTACTCGCACTCCAGCTGCGGTTGTGGAATACGGCATAAACCGTTACTTCTGACCCGGGTGTCGTGAAGACTTCAGCAGGGATGTAACTGACTTTGAGGAGCAGAGAAAGATAGAGAAAAATAAAAATTAAAGCAGGCATTTTGAGCAGTACACATACAAATAAATAAACCAAACTTTAGAAAAGTCTACATGTGAGATATAAGTAAAACCAAAAAAACAAAACAAAAAAGAAAAAAATCAACCCATTTTTGTAACATTAATATTTATTCCATTGTGACATTATTTTCATAACAATTAAGCATTTCTTTCAAAATTATGAATATCTTAATGTATCTGAACATCTTACTTAATTTACATTTGTCATTCATTATTATACTTGATTATGATTTTCTTTGGATTCTCAACAGTGTAATACAGTAATGTTTATTGTATTATACAAAAATTACTGTAGTAAAATTTTTGCAGCATAAATTACAGGCAAAACAAATTTAAAACTTTACAACTGAACTATAATACAATCATCATCATCATATAAATATACATTTTGCATTACAGTAACAATATTTATGCTTAATTTCCAAGAAATTAAAGGGTTAGTTCACCCAAAAATTCTGTCATTAATTACTCACCCTCATGTCGTTCCAAACCCGCAAGACCTTCATGTTCAGAACACAAATTAAGATATTTTTGATGAAATCCGAGAGGTATATGACTCGTCCGTAGACAGCAATATAACAACCACTTTCAAGGTCAAGAAAAGTACTAAAGACATCATTAAAATAGTCCATGTGACTGCAGTGCTTCAACCTTAATTTTATGCAGCGACGAGAGAATAATTTTTGTGCGCTTCCAGGTTCTACACCAGAATGCCAACTTAGTACTGACTGACGCTGTTCACATGAGCAGCACAATGCATGCGTGTGATGCTGACGCAGGAGCCGGCCAACATGCATAATACCTAATAATAATATAATTAACATAATATAATATAATATAATATAATATAATATAATATAATATAATATAATATAATATAATATAATATAATATAATATAATATAATATAATATAATATAATTAATATAATATAATATAATATAATATAATATAATATAATATAATTTAGTTTTTGGGTGAACTAACCTTTTAATATCATGAGGCAAAAACATTTCTTTTGATTTTAGGATGGACAACAACCTGGACATGTTGCTGACAGGTATTAAGAGATTAAGAATGGCATTCTGGTGTAGAACCTGGAAGCGCACAAAAATTATTCTCGTCACTGCATAAAATTAAGGTTGAACCACTGCAGTCACATGGACTATTTTAACGATGTCTTTAGACATGAGTCAACATTCTGACGTAGAACCTGGAAGCACTTAACGTAAACAGTGTAAGAGAATGACACAGAACAGAAGATATTGTTGAATAAAGTTGTTATTTTTGTTTTGTTTTTGAGCACAAAAAGTGTTCTTGTCGCTTCAAAAAATTAAGGTTGAACATGTGGTCTATTTTAACAATGTCTTTAGTACCTTTCTGGACATTTGGTAAGTGGTAGTTAAACTGCTGTCTATAGAGAAGTCAGATACCTCTCGGATTTCATCAAAAATATCTTAATTTGTGCAAAAAAAAAAAAGGTCTTACGGGTGTGGAACGACATGAAGGTGAGTACTTAATGACAGCAATTTAGTTTTTGGGTGAACTAACCTTTTAATGTCATGATGCAAAAATGTTTCTTTTGATTTTAGGATGGACAACAACCTGGACATGTTCCTGACCGGTATTAAGAGATTCACTCTTGTATTGATTTTTTATTTCCCCCCCTTCCCATCTTGGTTCCTTGCAGCAATGAGAAAGCAGTTTTATTGTAATAATAGTGAACAACCTGAAGCTTAGTTGCCATGGTGACTTGCACAGCATGGATTTTGAAAATGTATAACCCAAATGGCATATCAGAAAAACAAAGTGTGAACTGCCTTGAAAAGCTTTCAAACACATGCAAAATAGCGGGTGCCATGTGGGTAATGTATCCAAGAAGGAAAACAGAGACAGAATTGAGTCTTTCGTGGCTGTATCAAGCTGAAACAGTTGAAACATTAACTAATACGCAGACAGCTCAAAGCGGAGCTAAGTGCAGCATTAGTTGGCAGCAGTATCTCAGACTGGATACTGCACTCAATTGTTATAAGTAATCTAATATTATTCATGGGCACCGCTGTGGTGTGGGACGGGTATTCAGAAGCAAGATAAGACAGAAAAACACCCAACTGATTAGTGTTAGAATTTGGCTAAGCAGAAAAATTAAACTCTATTCTACTATGGGGGAGTGTCAATATGTTAACAGTTTTCCTCAAGTGAGAAGTTTCCCTCAAGTTGCTTTATTCAGGTTACAAAAAAAATGCATATTTCACAATACTGAGTCACTCTAAGGTGAGGTGTACGTGTGTGTACAGGTGTGTGTGTGCGCACATTTAATAAGCCATGTTCCGACCTTTTACAAAAACTCACTTCAGTTGAGATGCATCTAAACTTAATTTTATGTTCCCTAAAACTTGAGTATGTATCCTTTTAGCCATTTGTCCCTTGTATGGCCTCTAAAGATACATACAGTGCTCACATTCATCTTCAATGAATTTAAGGATCTTTTATCGACCTGAGACTGAACATGATACCAAACATAAGACTTTTAATATGCAAACTGGTGTTCCGTTTGAATTATGAAGGCTTTTAGCAACAAACTATTTACAAGGAGGAATCTAAAAATTATTATAATAAACCTAATGATGACAAAGTTAAAAGAACTCAAGGACAGTACATACACTCATTTACAATTCATGACTTTAATCTCATCTAAGAATGAATATAACAATTTAAAAAAAAAAAACTCAATGTATAATTTTAAAAATATTAAGACTATTATAACATTATTTTAAACTGGGGATTTTGGACACACACTCATCCAACATTGTTAACACTATTTTGACATTAAATTCGGTTTATATATCTAGTTCAGTCATGAAACTCTAGAGAGTGCAAGCTGAAGCAATCTGCAAACAATCACATTATTACCACATTGCACAAGCTGATTGGACTCTGCTGATCCTGCAGCCAATGAGATTGTTTGCTTAACATTTAAATAGTCTGGTTCAGTGTTTGCTCTAGGCTAGTCCAACAGGAGTTCCACTGAAACCCTCCACCACCCCTAGCTCTACCTGTCTAGATCTGTGATTTATGCAAGTCAATTTATGCAGCAGCAGCATATCTTACATGCTCACAGCAGTGTGTCTGTGTATCTATTAACAGTAGCAAGTCTATACTTGCTCTGAACGCTAAAACTATTCAGAGAGTTGTCATGATTGAAATATGTACATTTCAGTAGTGCACAAACCCTAGTGTACATTTGCTTTAAGAGCAATAAGCATGCAAATACCCTATACTTTGGCAAATGCAATGCCTGACCTTGGTTTGCTAAGAAAATGGCATATTAATGCGTTTGTAAAACACTGAACATTGTTTACCTTCGTGATTAATTCAGAAAATGGAGAGTGAAATGAATGAATCTTTTAGAGAACAAATCAAAGATGTTTTGTGAAAGCAGAGAGTAGATATGAATGTAATTATCAAACGTCAAACTTAAAGTGGAGGCTTAGAGAAGACAATGGATCTCTCTGAAAGATACATATAACTGGAACAGAAAAGCACTCATTTGCATGAAGTCTGACGTACACTAAAAGCCGCTTTTAGACTCTGAATGATGTTAGGGTAAATGTCTCAACCTGAGCACTCTGTTGTTGAGAACAGGAGACCATAAGCCGTGGGAGCATGAGCATATCAGGCAGCAATGTATTAAGTACCCTTTGACAAATGTCAGTATTTGCATACATTTACTCTTTGCCTATACCTGATGAGTCATTAAATGGGATGGGGTCTTTGATTACGGACCTAAATAAATTAATTTCTCAAATGTATACACATAAAGCATGAAGTGAAGTAGTATGTAAAGCTCTTCTGTAATACAGATCCTTACCATCTAATGTGAAATAGAAAGGTTGGCTCCATTCACTCCAGTAGTTGAAGTTGTTTTGGCAGCGCACTTGGACTGTGTATCTGATCCCAGAACCGAGCTCATTCAAAGGCACCCATGAACGACCTCTGACCTTCACCACCTAAAAGAGCCACAGTTAACAGAGATTCAGTCACATTATGAAGGTTAAATTGCTTTAAATCACTTTAAATAAGTTAAAATTGAGTGATCTTATCCATATTTACAGTTCACTTTTGGAAAGATGAAAAGTATAATGTATCAACAATACCTTACTGCATCTAAAAAATAAACCCTTTTAGTTAAGTACAACTTTAGAGAACAAATGAGTCCAATTACCTCCCACTGCTGAAGCGAGGAATTGGAAGAGTATCGGATCTCATACTTTACGGAATTACTGTCAGGTTGTGTGCCACTCCATCTGAAAATTACTTCGCCTTTTGTCGTCACGTTGTAATGCAGATTGACAGGTGGGTCTGGTCTTCCTATGAAAGGCAGAAATTCACAATATATTAAATTGTTTAGCAAACTGGTAATGATGCATAGAAAATAAATTATTTTATATATAAATATATATTTATCTTTTTGTTTATAAAGTATTCATAAGTAATGAAGTAATACTGATGAATAATTTACTTCATGTACTTCGCAAAGCACAGAAAAGTTCTTGAAAAAAAATGTGTAAAGCCATTCTATGTCTAGACATCCTAAAGGTAGAACACAGTCTCATGGTGTATCACAATTCATATTTTTATGATACTCCTGAGAGTGTCTTCAACAGTTGTCTGAGGGTGGGGAATCTGCACAATGCATGTGAAATGAGCAATGTGAAAAAGTGGTGGAGGGTGTGAATTAGGAAATAAAATGGCAGTTTAACATTTTGACACCCCACAGTTTCATAGAGGAACATCTTCAGCAAATGGAAACCAATTCCATATGCAATTACAATTAATTAATTCTAAGGCCTGGCCGAATGTTAAAAAGGTATGCGATCAATATCAGTAGTTTACCCAAAAATGAAAATTTGACATTGTCATTTTTGGGTGAACTATTTCTTTAAGAGAGTATGAGGGCAAAACTACATTTCCAGGATAAATCCATGGTTTTCCTTTTGCTAGTATTGTTTAGTTAAAAACATAAATTTATTTATTTGTCCACATTCAAGTATAAAGTAGTATTATTTTGTTCTGCAGACAGTATTTAAGTCGGTCTAGAACAAGATGGCCTCAGCAGCTACTGCTTAGTTAAAAAAAAAAAAAAAAAAAAGGTAAAGCAATTTGCTTTATTTCAATAAAAGCATTACCATTAATGCCAATCAGCTGAGGCAGTCTTTATTAACAGGCATTATCTTTTAAAACCACTACCTCACTGACACTAACATATTATAAAGTAAATGGCTTCTGCTGTTGCAATTAATACAAATAGGCTTACATTGATTGGACTTTTTATTCATTTAATGATTCACTCATTTACTTCTTTCCAGTATAGATTCAATGTACTTCAAAGAAAGAAAGGAAGTGAAAATCTCAGGACAACTTGTTCTCTTGAAATTAAACCTAAAGGAATCGTTCACCCACACATTTAAACTTTGGACATCATTTATTCTTATTGTACAAGTACAACAAGATTGTTTACCAAAGCCACATTATGCAACATTTCAATTATGTACTTTTTAAAGGGATATTCAGCAAAAAACAAAACAAAAAGTCGATTCTGTCATCATTTACTCGCCTTCATGTTGTTCCAAGCCTGAACTTTCTTTTCTCCATGGAACACAGGAGTTATTTTACAGAATGTCTAACATTAGCATTAGCAAACCCAGCTCACTAGTTACCACCAATGGAAGACGAAAGAATTATACCAGCTCCCGCTGTGGTGTACAGAGCAGAAGTGTGGACTCATTTTGGCTTCCACTATAATGAAGGCACTAAGGCGATCAACAAGAGTCATGTTGTTTGCTAAATAAGTCATGCCAAAAACCAATAATCACGAAACGCACTGAATCAGAGCTCAAATAACATCCGCACTGCTGAGAGCGGTGTTTAGATGAATATGTAAATATGTGCTGCGCCCTTTCCTCTCAATAACAAAATAAACATGCAACAAAAATGACAGTGGTGACAAAACAGTCATTAAGAAAGCATCTGATCATAGCAATGTTGATATGTTTGCACCAGCTATGCAATTCGACACTCCACTCAAGTTACGTTATATTTATTTATATAGCACTTTATACAATAGATTGCTTTAAAGCAAGCAGCTGTGCTAAATATGACACAGGTACTGAGCGCATTAGCGAATAGCAAACATGTAGCTCCTCATCAACAGCTATAATAATGGAGAACTATTAAATATGAAGCAAAAGACTTTGGACTTCAGACACATATCAGATTAGCTCAGAAGATAATAACAGACGTATTGTCCTCTTGCAATCTGCAATTGGTGAGTAGCTCTACTTTGGTGGCTTAAAACCTGATTACTGTCGAAAGCCCCTGATCTTTCACTCACGTTATAAACATCAAATGAATCTAGATTTGAATATTACTTCTTGCCCTTTGTTCACCCTAGCCTAGTGGTGATGAAAAAGAGAATGAAAATATCACCCTCTTGTCATTCTACACCCGTCAGACCTTCACTCATCTTCGGAACACAAATTAAGATAATTTTGATGAAATCCAATGGCTCAGTGAGGCCTCTATTGCCAGCAATGTCACTGAAGGGGGGTTGTTGTTACGCATGCGCTCATTTAAAAAACTCAGTAACAGTCTTTGGTTTCTCAGTCGACGAAAAGATCCTCTTTATCACCTTTAAGGTTCAGTGATGGTCATTTAACCATGCCATAGTGAAATTCCATTTCAATCCACTTCCTGGAAAACCACTTAAGAGAGATGTGTATTCTGCAGCCCCCAGTCCCAAAGAACAAACACACCCTAAAACACCTGTTGCCCTGGCATCGGTGAAACAACTAAAATAACATGCTACTAGCGGTATGATCAGTCATTCTGTCACTTTCTGTGCAAGATTACCATACCATTTTACCTTGGTTAGTTAATAATCATTTACAATAATCATAAACCGTAATTGAAATGCTTGCCCATTTCTACTTCAGTTATCAAATAAAATAAAAGGCAGTTTAAATAATGAACAAAACTAAATTATCAGTTTTCCCCAATAAAGGTTTGTGATATGAGACCATGTTTAAGACCTACATGTAGAAATATGAAATACCTGAACCTGCAGTACATTTTGCCATAGGGAAACTCAGCAGTACTAGTAACTTTACAGCTACCAAAGTAAACATGCACAGGAACGAATGAAATGAAATAGCTGGTCTTGCTTTGATATCAGAAGAATAATGACATTGGCATTATTCCCATAACTGTTCTGGAAATCACCTCCAAGCAACAGGATTCCAGTTTTGATCGATCAGAATGATTTGATCGATCGATAGATCAATAGATAGTTCCATAGATAATACTAACTGTAAATCAAAATGCAATTCTTACTTAGATGATATGAACTGATTTGCATCTTCGGTAACAGTGCGGTAGTCCCATTCGCAGATATACTGATGGTCAACAAGACAGTTGCATCATTGCCATGAAGAGAAACGGAGCACATGGCAGTATCTTCCCCGGCACACTGAGCAGTATGGTTTTTGTCTGAAAGTATATCCATCTGTAGACTAAAATGAAAAACAAAAAAGGTAAACAATTAATAAGGCTTATTTAATACCCATATATAACATTAAGAATTCAAGGCACTCATAGACAACAGAAATAAGTCAATTCATCATAGGTGTCCTATGTTGGGGATCAAAACAGGCTAATATTTATCACAGGGGAAATAATCTCTAAGTCAGATTATCTATATACAGTGGAGAAAAATTAAATAATATGAATTAAACGATAACGAACATTAAAAAGCTGATCATTTATACTATAGTCTAGATGTACTATACATCATCTGCATGATCCCCCCACACATACACACTTAATTTGTCCTGAATCCTATTCAAGCACAAATGGGAGCAGTAATACACCAGCAGCCATTCAGCCAATCAGTAGTATGAAAACAAAGGACTTACACTATTTGTTGAGGACTAACAGTGAACAGACTAGCAGTGGATGCTGCTCTGTGGCTCTTTGCATTGCAAATCAAATTTGTCCCATCACCTTCAAGCCAGCACAGGATGTCCAAACAGTTTCCTGAAAGAGATTGCATTCTCGTTAGCTTCTTTCATCAGAGCCTCTAGAAATAACATCAGCAAATTATTCCTGTCAGAACACAAGCTCAATAAATGGTGCGCAAATAACATGAAAGATACAAACACTGTGCACTGAATAAATATCAAATGAATAAATATCAATTATTCATAGTCTAGTTCAGATTCTGGCAGGATCGTTTTTAAGTTTTATACTTGCACTATAGCAGGAGTCCAATAAAAGTATCTGGGGAATATTTTTTCTCTTTAAACTTTGAGTTTTATGAATGCTTTATATAATGTTATGGGGAAAAAAAATGTTACAGAAAAACAAGCATCTACGTCTGAGTATTTGCATTGATTCCTTTTCTGTTTTTGAAAAGCCACTTTACACTTTAATAGGATTGCAAACCCTAACTTATTTTACATTTAAATGCTTTAAATTTATTTGTAGACTATCCTGAGGCCTACCGCAGAGAAGAGATAGTAATGAGAATTGATTAGCATGTGTAATGGCACTCATCTACTTGTCTGGAGAGGTCAGTCCTCTCAGTCTCTCTGGTTTATCGCTGTAGCTAAGACATCTTCACTTAATGGACAAGGTCATCACATGAAAATATAAACTAAACAGCTTTTTTAAGAACTTAAAATGTTAAGACTAGCTCACAAATTGCCTTTTCTTTATTTTGAATACTACTGTTTAAAAGTTTGGGGTTGTAAGTTTTTTTTAATGTTTTTGAAAGAAGTCACATGCTCACCCAGACTACATTTATTTGATGAAAAATACAGTGAAAACAGTAAATCGTTCTAATATGCTGATTTGGTGATCAAGAAACATTTCCTATTACTATGAATGAAAAATTATACTTCTTTTCAGGATTCTTTAAAGGGATAGTTCACCCAAAAATGAAAATTTGATGTTTATCTGCTTACCCCCAGGGCATCCAAGATGTAGGTGACTTTGTTCCTTCAGTAGAACACAAATGATGATTTTTAACTCCAACCGTTGCTGTCTGTCAGTCTTATAATGCGAGTGAATGGTAACACAATTTGTAAGAGTCAAAAAAATATGCATAAACAAATCCATATTAAACCCTGCGGCTCGTGACGACACATTGATGTCCTAAGACACAAAACGATCAGTTTGTGCGATCAGACCTCACTAAGCGAGTGCTGAACGCAGTTGGACATAGTGGTGTATTAAAGGTAAAAAATTATATAAATAATGTTCGGTTTCTCGCACAAACCGATCGTTTCGTGTCTTAGGACATCAATGTGCCACCATGAGCCGCAGGGTTTAATATGGATTTGTCTTTGCATGTTTTTTGACTCTTATAAATCATGTTACCAAAATCATCATTTGTGTTCTACTGAAGAAACAAAGTCACCTACTTCTTGGACGCCCTGGGGGTAAGCAGATAAACATCAAATTTTCATTTTTGGGTGAACTATCCCTTTAAAGAATAGAAAGAATAGAATTTAATTTAAAAAAATGGTAGCAATGTACTGCAAAAGTCACTTTTGATCAATTTAATACATCCTTGCTGAATATAAATAATCTTTTGAATGTCAGTGTATGTAGAACAAAATGCTGACAACTATCAAAAATCAGCTCATTAGAAAATGTTTTTATCTTTCCTGACAGAGCAAAAAAAAAAAAAAAAATTTCATTTAAATGAAATTCAATGTATTGATCATTTCTCTGGTCTTGACGTCAAAATGTATAAAGCTGACAGAACACCGATTGTGAAGCAAACATCAATTGCATTTTATAGCCCTTCTCTGATAAAAGTGTGCTTACTATCTGCTAAATCAGAAGATTGACAATACAGTGACTATCAACAAATATTGCTACTCGACCATTTTTACAGACAGTACAGCAAAAAACAGTAATTTTGTGTAAACTTTCTAAAATGTCAGCTTTGAAGTTATAGCTATAAATTAATAAAAAAGCAATGACTGTAATATCAGATAGGATGAATTTACCAGAAAGGGCAAGTGATTTACTAGAGGATTCCACTTTCGAAGCATTTAGCAGCTGACATTGTTCTACGGTTTGGCGTTCTGAAAGACCACTGTCAACTGTCTGAGCAAAGGGCAGCTCACAACATAGCAGAGACTTCCACTTCAGGTCTTCATAAACACCATCCCTGCCATCAGAAGGACTCAGAGCAGCAAGACCTGAAACACAAGGAGTGACACTGATTTGCTATACAATTCAAATCGAACTATCAAACAGTGGGAAAACACATATGGCAGACCAATGCCATTTATAAGAAAAAAACATCTATTGACAGATTCAATTCTCAGAAGTGCTCAGAACTGTACATTCATCGGAAAGCTGCTCAAGGACGACACAACTTGTGCAGAACTGCAACATAAGTGATCCATCACATATTTCTAGGAGTGTGACGAGACAGGGAGTGTGACGAGACAGGGAGTGTGACGAGACAGGTAGCTCACGAGACGAGACAAGACTCGAGATTGAGTTCACGAGAACGAGACGAGACAAGATTTTTACACACTATTTTTATGAAATCCTCAATTGCGAAATACATGACTAAACAAAAAATATTCTGCAGGTGTATTTGAAATGTTTTAACTAATCATCTTGTAATGAATGTCATTTCAGTTCTACTTTCTGAGTATGAATAATCATATGCAGTAAAAGACAACAATATTCAAGCACTGTAAAAGGTTTTGCCACTAACTCAACTGACTGACTTCTCTTCTGTATGATTTCAGTCTCTTCAGACCTTACTGTACATGATTTATGAGCTTCTACAACTTTTGACCTCCTAACTGAACTCCTTTCCACAAACTGATCATAGAAATAAAAACAGTATAAATAAAAATGGTAACACTTTACAATAAGGTCTAATTTTTTAACATTAATGTATTAACCAACATCAACTAAAAATGAGCAATATCTTTGCTACAGTATTTATTAATCTTTGTTTATGTTAGTTAATAAAAATAGTCATTCATTGTTAGTTCATGTTAGTTCACAGTGCAATAACTAATGTTAACAAATGAAACCTTACCGTTTGTGCTTAATAAGATTAAGAGACTGTTATTCATTTTTATGGTAACACTTTACAATAAGTGCAACCATAATCGCACTCTCTCAATATTCAAAGCATCGACAAGAAATCTCGTCACATTTTACTCTCGCGAGATCTCGTGACACAAGATCTCGTCACACCCCTACATATTTCCAAACAAAGTTTTTTTTTAATTTTGAGTTTGTGTGTGTGTGTGTGTGTGTGTGTGTGTGTGTGTGTGTGTGTGTGTGTGTGTGTGTGTGTGTGTACTTACTATTTTAAGAAAATCGTAACAATTTCAAGTTATTTTTTTAAAATAAAGACTTTTATTTTATTTATTATTTTACAATTATTTATTAAATGTAGTGTGTTAACTTAATGTACCACTAGTGTTACAACATGGATGGAACACTAAAAAAATAATGACTATTTTCAAACAAGTTTCACTCCCCCCATCTGCCATTGGAGTTACATAAGAGTTACTGTGATTTTCATAGTTTCCAGTCACATGACTGGCACAGAGACCTGGAGGGCAAAACATCCAAAGAACTGGAGCACATGCCTGTTCATTTTCCATATGTTTTGAGCCACAAATATTGAGATCACCTCTCAAATTAAGGAAATTGTGACAGGCTGGTCAGGATAGTCAAACTCAGTTGTCTCTGTATATTAAACTGTGAAAAATATTTTGACATTAAACTTTAGGGATGCGCCAATATTACATTTCTGGTTGACTCCGATAAGAGTTAAAGGATTAGTTCACTTTAAAATAAAATATTACCCCAAGCTTTACTCAGCCTCAAGCCATCCTAGGTGTGTATGACTTTCTTCTTTATCATGAACGCAATCAGAGTTATATTAATAAATATCTTGACGCATCCAAGCTTTATAATGGCAGTGAACAGGACTAATAAGTATGAAGCTCAAGAAAGTGCATTCATCCATCATAAACATACTCTACACAGCTCCAGGCCTTCTAAAGTAAAACGATGCATTTGTTTAAGAAAAATATCCATATTTAACAAGTTATAAAATATCTAGCTTCCGCCAGACCGTCTTCCATATTCAACTTAAAAAGAAACTGATGTTGCGTTTATAATGGATCGATGCACTTTCTTCAGCTTTATATTCCTTGGTCCCATTCACTGCCATTATAAAGCTTGTATGCGTCAGGATATTTATTAATATAACTCCATTTGTGTTCATTAGAAAGAAGAAAGTCATATACACCTAGAATGGCTTGAGGGTGAGAAAAGCTTGGGTTAATTTTCATTTTTAAGTGTAAATAAAGACCAAATTTTTCTTCAAGCATGATACAGAGCTAAGAGATGGTTACAAATACACAGTCCTTAGATAGCTTTCATATTGGGAGTTATTTGCATGCATCAGGGAGCCGCTTTCAAAATGCGGGGTATTGAAATTGCGTTTGAATGCATGCTCGCGTTTTACTTTTGCTTTCGATTTCACGATCACTCACACTCTGTGAATAAGGAGCGGCGGTGTTGAGCGTGCATTCTGCAAGATCAGACATTTTATCATACGCTAGACTCTGTTGTGCAATGAATCCTCCGCCATGGACTTTCAGTCATCTCGTCAATTACTCTCGTCACGTGATCAGTGAACTCTGATTCCTTCTGCACTACATACGACTCTGCAATTCGCTAAATGGTTCTTATTTCTATAAGAATCCAAACGACAGTGGAGGCATAACGTAAACATAGCGGTGGCGTATTCAATCCTAATTTCACCCTCACACTCCCATCATGGCAATATCACGAGACAGCTTTTCCCCTCCACGAGAAATCTCGTCACACCCCTACTAAAAACTAAAATCAATCATTTTAATTGCTAAAAGTAAATTAGGCATCACAACAATATAACGTATAGTTCAGTATGAATCATCTGATAATCAATATGACATCAACATTATCCAACATTATCCAAAATGGCAAAACACTTCAGCCTCAGTTACCAGTTGCACTACTGTTACCCTGAAGGCCTGTGGCCCTTTCTCATCTGTACATCTGTATATACGTGAGGCCCCTGAGTGGCTCTTATAAGTTTATAGTCTGATTCATGATGTGGGTGTAATCACCACCCCTTATTTTCAATCTCTCTCTCTCTCACTACATCTCTGTCTTTTCCTATCTCTCTGTCCATTCATCAGCCTCCTGCACTCTGTGCGCTGAAGCATAACCCACATTAATGCATCTCTGGGGTGGGCAGAGGCACTGTTGACAGCTGGTGGGTGTCCAGCATGTTTTGTAGGTCTTTGCCTCGACAGCAAATAGGAAATGGAAAACAATGAGAAGACGCTAGACAGCGGGTCAGGATAACAGAGATTTTGAATGAAAACAGGAAGCATAATTTTAGCAAAGTAGGAACAATAAATGCATCAACGACTCACCTTGTGAAACGGCAATGAAATTCACAAGAAGCATAAGCATGATAAACAAATACCTGCGGGAAAGAGAGGACATCTGTAAAATGGTTCAGTATGGATATGACTCACTAACTTCTTTTACACAAGAATGATCAAATCTTTTAGCTCAAACAGTGTGACGGTGTTCAGTTTACTCATTATACATCAGAGTCCCTTTCTAATGCTGCCTAATTCAAAAGACTTATGTTGTTGTTTTGTTAAAAAGCTTCAAACAAAATTACCTACATTTGAAATTTTTTTTAATTTAACACATGACTCGTGCCTGTTGAAATGTATCACAATGCTAGGTTATTGCTATGCAGTGTTATTTTGGTTTTATATATATACTATTATAGTTTTTTATTCATATTTTTATGAATTATTTTTTTCTTCTTTTTTTTAAGATTTATTTTTGGCGTTTTTGCCTTTATTATGATAGGACAGTGAATTGACAGGAAAGGTCCACGAGCCGGGACTCAAACTGGGGTTATCTGAAGCGCATTAGCGCTACATGTCGGTGCACTGCCCATGAGGCCATCGGCGCAGACTTATTTTCTGTTTTAATTTTAGTTTAAGTAATTTTGTTAGTTGCTTTTGTCATTTCTTAATTTTATTATATATATATATATATATATATATATTATATATATATATATATATTATATATATATATATATATATTTCTGTTTACCGTAGCTTTCATTTATATTAATTTAGGTTTAGTAATTTTACTTCAACTTATTTTATTACAATCAGCTGCCTAAGCAACATTTCTAATTTTCTTGTTTTTCGAATTTAAGTTCCTCAAAGAATATTTATTTTTTTATTTTATTCCATCTTTATCTCACTTAACGAATATGATTTTTAACAGTGAAAATACTAAAAATATTAGTTAACTATAACCGCACTGCTGGAGTGTTGAGTAGTTGCTATTGGCGAATTTGAAAAGATATATGACTCGAGTCCCACCTTCAATGTAAGTCTATAAGGGATGGACCATTAACAGTTCTCACTGATACCGGTAAATGCGATAATTATTGTCATGTTATGGCCGATATTAAAATGTGATATTTTTTTTGTATAAAATAAAACACTCATCTTAAATGCGTCAAGTAAATTTAGCCATCACAACATTATAATGTACAATATGAAAGATTAGCTAAAGATTACATTAAACAGTATCATTAAATTATCTTTTTTTTTTTTTTTTTAGTTTAACTGTGGTTGAGGAAAAAGATAAATTAACATACACAATTAAACACACACTATGAGATATCCAATATCGACTGATACCGATACATTTAAAAATCATAATTATCAGCTGATAAGCAATTTGGTATCGATATACAGTACAGTGCAGCTCTAAAGTCTATGAAATTCTATTTTCTATTTTCAGTAGAAAGTCAGTAAGTCAGATTGCTTAAAACCAATTAGCACGACTCTCCCCATCAAGCTACATGATTTGGAAAATGTTAAGAAAGACAATAAAAAAAGAATGTGTCATCCAACTCCATCTCATAAAAAAACATTTGCATGAAATGAGTGCAATATCATATGGCTAGTTTTATGTAGTCCTCAACAAAACAACTCAACCAAATTACAGAAATGAAAATTCCCTCTCATTAACAATTCATTAACCATTAGGAAATGAGTAATCAATGACAAGTAATAGTCAGCACGGCTATAATAATCCAAGTCCTCACAGAATCTAATTAGAGATACTTACATCATTTCACTTGATCGTGAGCATCATTTCTCTTCTTGTTGGAGTGATGGAGTCTGTGACGAGAGAGAATAAAAGAAGAATGGTGACAAGAACCTCTGTGTGGGAAAACTCTTAGACAGACAAATTAGATTTACACAAAAACACTGAAGAAGAAAAACGAAGGCATAGTTTTACTCTCTTAAGGGACACAGACTTCATTCCTGAGTCACTTAATGGAAAGTAAAGCAGGCAAAACGTTTTTGGAACGCATTTCACGTGTCAGGCAGTAATATGACACCGGTTTCAGACTGAATTACTCTGCTCTGACCATATTTGTTTTTGATTTACTGGCGTACACTCTCTGACGAGGCAAGTCACTTTTTTGTTTAAATCAATGATGAGCATGACTGCTTCCCGATTTCTGTTTTCTCAGTACGTGGATGTATTTAAATTCTAAGGTACATTTAACGAAGTGTAACACTGTTTTGATTGTGTGCCTGCGCAAACATGTTAATGACAACAACGCCCATGTTTAAGCATTTCCTGGCGCTTTATTCTAAGCAATATTGTGAAATCAAAAACCTGTTTTGCCAAAATGACGCAATGATGTTCCAGCCAGTACACAAGTGACAAAGTAAATGGATAAAAAAATGTCAATACCGGTGTTTCATTACCTTCCTTGCATTCAGCAAATATAACACTACAGACCCCATAATGCAATGTTTTTAACACCATCTGTTAGAGCCACCTGGAGTTGCTGTTGAACCAAACATGATATAATCTGACATAAAAACAGATCAGACATGAATATGGAGGGAGATGAAGCAAGTGGCCATTCATGTAAAGCCTTTTTTCCAGGAAGCCTCTTGTGATAACATCCTTGTATATTCATGTAAAATCCCCTATCAAATATCAAAACAACTTTGATGATGTTCAATTTTGTGTCAACAACATAAATCAAATGCTAACCAAAACGAATATTAACTCGGGTCAAATGCTGGAACATCTCAAAGCTGATACACTCAGTGAGTTGAGTGATTTGATTATTGCAATGAGAGAAAACAGTGATATAGTGAAGCCACTCAAAACAGAGTTCCACATGTTCTGGAAGTTGCACCAACATGTGATTATCAAATTAAATGCAGCAGAACTGGGCAAAAAATATCAAACCAATAGATGTTAACCCCCAAATGACCAATTTCAAGTGACACAATAGTGATAATTAAAGCTGTTAAGGGGTTTGAACCTACATCCTTTCAGTTACTAGACCAAACAGATCTTTAACCATTTTTAATTACAATTTTTCAATAGAGTTTTCAATAGAGCATTTTGAATTGATCAACCCATCAAAGTTAATATAAAATTGGAATCCTACACTCCTCTTCTGATTTTCTACACTGCCACATATGCAACGTGAAGACCAAGACATATTTGCTAATTGATTATTTCAAATGGTTCCTTTCAAAGGACTGGTTAAAAAAAGTACAATAGTTTTCTTTTTCTTAAGCGGCCTTGGTTCTAGAAGTATTTTTTCAATAGAGATTTTTAAATAAAATCTTCATGAAGAGTTATAAGACATGAAGCACACAAACCACCTTCAGAGTGGTTACAAACTTTGACTTGAAGCAAAAAAGTAGTTACAATATTGTGTTACTCCCTAAAAAAAGTAACTAATTGTGTTAGTTACTTTTTATGGAAAGCAATTTGTTTTATTACTTTCGCATTACTTTTTCTCACCTGGGCTGGGCTTGTTTGTTTGCTTTTTACTAACAAAAAAAGTTTTATTTTTGGCAAATGTAAAGGCTTTTCCAGGAGGCACAGTGGTTCAGTGCGTAGCACTATCACCTCACAGTAACAAAGTCCCCGGTTCAAGTCCCGGCTGAGCCAGGAGGCCTTTCTGCATGGGTTTCCAAAAACACGCAGTATTAGAGAGGCAAAATTGTCACGTGTGTGAGTCCCAAGCCATGTAATGGGGAGGGTTGGGGAAAGACCTGGCAACCTACCTTGGAAAAATCATCGTCAGGAAAATTTATGGACTGTCTCTTGCATATGGTGAAGATGATTAATGAATGAATGCAAGGTTCTTTAACTCTAAAAGTGAAATGAATAAAGCCCTGTTAAAACCAAGAATGATAACTATAAAGATATTATCTCCTACTATACTGTTTATGTTGTAAACACAGTGCAGCACTTCCAGGTTTTACGTCAGAACGTCGGTTTAGTATTGGCTGACGCCATACATGTGAGCAGCACGAAGAATGCGTGTGATGCTGACGCAGGAGCCGGCCAATAATGAGCCGGCATTCTGATGTAGAACCCAGGACCGCTGCACTGTGTTCACTACTTCAACAGCGTAGGAGACTGACAGGGAAGAGAAGAAATTGTTGAATGAAGTCGTTTTTTTGTTTAGTTTTTGTGCACAAAAAGTATTCTCAGCACTTCATAAGATTAAGGTTGAAGCACTGTAGTCACATGGACTATTTTAACGATGTCTTTACTACCTTTCTGGGCTTTGAAATTTGGAATGAGATCAGAAAGCTTTCAGATTTCATCAAAGATATCTTAATTTGTGTTCCTAAGATGAACGAAGGTCTTGCAGGATTGGAACGACATAAGGGTGAGTAACCAATGATAGAAATTTCATTTTGGGGTGAACTAACCCTTTAATTGTCCACACATTGCAAAGTTGCAATGTCCGTTTTGGTGGACATTTCATAACAGACTCTTGGGTTATGTTATTTTTCACCAGGTATTCAACTGTTAAACATGACTATTTAAAAAAAATAAGTTGAAAAAACTTGATGGCTCCAACAAAAGTAGGCCTATGACTAACAACCTTGTAGCTCACAGTAGGTCTGTCTCTAAATGTTTATATGTTATTGTTAAAAATCAGTTCTCCTTGGGAGAAAATGCATGGGATTTTTACTTCTGTTGAACTCAATACAGAAAAATTGCACATATTACTGCTTATTATTGATTGTCAATTATGTTTACAGTAATTTATTGTACCATTTCAAATTGTAGTAGCCAATAGCCATTATATATTAAAACAAAAAAAGAATCTAAATATGCATAATTCGCATATAATAATGCATTACACATTAAATTGTCATACAAATATAACCTGCGCCCCATCAGTCAAATCCTCAGTTATGTCCACATGCTCTAACTATCATTCAGCCCTTCGGCTCATTATGAATCGGACATGTCCGCAAAAGATGATTCTCAGTTCAATTAATCCGTTTAGTGAGTTGTCTTGACTCACGAACTGCTCGGACCGATTTGTAAACCGGTTCAATCGACTCACTAAATGTTGCTTCCAACTCAAACTATTCGTCCACGAATTGGACGTCGTTATTGACATCATGAAACACTGTCATTGCTCCGGACACATAATGGAGGAAACCCCAAGAAAATGATACTGCCTCTGATATTCAAAACCACAACATGAACCGTGTCTGTGTAGATAAAAAACATTAGACTGGAGGAATATTATCTAAGAATGTTTGGATAAGCGCGCACAAAACATGTTACTAAACTAGAAAAGGTGATTAAACAAATGTCATCGTGGTTTTATGATTAAAACATGGCAAGCGAGATGAAGTAACATAAAAAAACAAAAACAAAAAAGAAAAAAAACAGTTTTTCCATTAGCTATAACTGCTGCCTGAGATCATCCGCTTGAACTCACAGTGTGAAATATGTGCAGAATGTCTCACCTGAGGTAACGTAATCGCACTTCTGACTGTCCTCAGATTTGATCCAACTCTTGTCAAAGTCTCACGTGTCTTACTCCGCTTAAAAATGAGGACAAAGCTCCAAATCCAGAGTTAAGCTCTTCCTCCTGTAATGAGGAATGTCTGTAGTCGGTTATGCAGACTAGGAGAGGCGTGTGACTTTCTGAATGTTTCCAGTGCTCGGCATCCTGACCTGAACTCAAGCGCTGCTGCTGCTGCTGCTGTGAGTTTCCCGGCGGAGGGAGGGGCAACATCTACGGAGCGTATTGCGTCACACCAAAACCATCTTCATTGTTTCATTTTTGGCAAGGAAAAGAAAGTCTGCTACATTTTGTGTACACACCTTCCTTGAGGAAGTATCTGAATAGCCTACTTCTTTGTTCTATTCTGTTCCAGTGAAATTCATATTCGCCGAATGTGCGTTTAACTGGAATGTGATAAATGAATAGGCTCGTGCTTAATGTTAATTTCTTTATTTTCAATCGCAAACGCGTCCTACATTAGAACAGACAATATAGATTTTAAGTTGAAATGTATTACACTTCAATCGATTAATAATGTGGTATTTTTTTATTAATAATATATACCATCGTTATTGTTTCAACAGAGACAGTTAAACAATGAATAATAATTTGTAACTGAATAAAATGAACGTCTATGACCGACCGAATCACTTGCACTGTTGCAGTTTGGCGGCATTACGTCATCCGCATGATCTCAGCATGCTGTCATCTAAAATGAGCGCGAGGAGCCTCTCGCGTGACGTGCTTCTCTCAACTGTGGTAAAATTGAATTTACTTCACATTACTTGTTTTTCACTGTAGAACACATTTAATACTTAATCAATATCTCACAAAAATGTATTTATTAGTTTTTAGACCGATCACTTATAGCCTTTCATGAGTGGTGTAGCCTATATAGATTCATATTCAAATGTAATTTCTTATTATTCTTTATACATTATTATTCTTTTACATGATATTGATTTCTTCAATCATTTATATATTTTCTACTCTGATATGTCTGTTTATTTCCAAATGTAAGCTCTTTGGTGTCTCTTCTGTGCTGTAAGATTGAGTGGGTGTATTTTCCTTCAGAGTTCATTAAGTGATGTACCTATATAAAAATATGTCTGTTTCCATCTCTGCAGATGAGATAATGCAAAGGTGTCAAATCAACACATTGTATAGGCTATCTATTTTCATCTATCTTTGACATTTGACCACTTATCTTTGACATTTGACCACCAGTCACGCAAACTTAGCCGTTACACCAACTATGACATTATTTATACATTTGTTTGACCTTTTCTTAGACCAAAACATAAGTTTAAGAGGATGTAATTTTCCTGCATGTATATTCGTTGCTCTTATTTGGCTTTTTCTGCTTCTGCTCCTCCATCTGCTTAACTCTCCTTTCATTCTGCAAATATCTTATTTTTGGGGTCCTTCTTGCTCTATACACTGATTGTGATCTCACAATCTTCATCCGTTGGATAGATACTCTGGATTTTAATATAAAATATTTACTTGATTATTGTCTCTATAATTTTAAATTATAACTTAATAAATTTGTTATTCCTTATTCAAATGTGATCTCTGACATTTGTCTGCCTGAATCTCATGCGTCAATAAGAAAATATATTTCATCAATATTTATCATTAAACCTAAATATTATAACAATATTAAGGCATTTATTCACCTCTGCTGTGACATCTATTAGACCTTGGATGATGTTAAACCCACAAGCGATTTTCGGTAAGGGAATACACGCAAACATTTGCGTCACAAATGTGAATATCAACCCCCAAAACAGCTCAGAAGTTAACAATGATGCTCAGAGGCTTGAATGTTTATCGACTTTTATCAAGCTTTTCCAGGCCCATATACGCACAATACACCAAGCTCAGTGCTCACAATAACCATTTAAATGCATGACATGTACTATGTGGCCCCTCTCATGCAGTGATCTGTACCAAGAACATCTCTTTTGCAGTTCACAGCAGGTTGGAGACAGTCAGCAGGAGACAATCTGGATGGTGACCATGTTTATCAAAACTTTATAAAAATCAAAAGCTTAAAATCAATTACCATACATATCCATAACAAACATATGAATTGGATTTAAAGCTGTGGAAAATAAAAATGTATATTTATACAACAGGTCTTTCCAGCCATGAGTTATTCTACCAGTATCACCATGGGAACCGCTTCACCGTTTGAATCACTCCACTTTCAGCATTCTCACCAGCGAGTGTCATGGAGGACGAGCAAACCTTTGTATAGATACTACTGTTATTTTGTAACAGAATGTAGTTTTAAGAGTTTTTTAGGCAAGAATGTAGTTGTTTAGACCTGAAATATGTGACTCATATCCTATTTTACAATTTGTTTAGACATTTTTGGAGATGTGAGCTCCAGGCCGTCAGCAGCCGTTCAGTGCTTGTGTACCCGCCGAGAACAGCTTCATCTCGGCCACTGTCTCTTATAGTGGTTAAACATGAGGTATGATTTCATTTTGGGTACATAAAAGGGCAATCTTTGTTCTTATTAATCTATTACTTGTTCCTGAGCAAATCGAATTTGGCTTTGTTAAATTTAATAATATTAAGGCTATATTTAACTTACCGTTACATCCTGTAAAGCACTGCTTTTGTACATTTGACTGAATTGTACAATTGTGTTTATTTCCTATTTTCATTTATAATGGCTATTGTTGTTAATTTAAATATTGTTGTTCGATAATTATTATTTTATATATGATATATATGATAAATTTGGTATTGAGAAAGGGTCCATTAGTGCGTAATAGATTGAGTGAAAGTTACATTAATATGCCTTTTATGCAATACAAATTCATACATTTGTTAGCCTAAATATAAACATAATGAGCATAATTTGCATATAGTAATGCATTCACATTAAACAAGTATTGAAATTATTATGAATTTGTATCTCTCATGTTTCATATTGGTTGAAAAAAACTGTCAAAAAATGAAATCATAAGCTTATATAATTACATTTATTTGTAACATTTCTATTGTTCCGCTTATAATTTTCACCCCATCAGTCAAATCCTCAGTTCACATGCTCTAACTATCAGCTTAAGCTCATTCAGCCCTCAGTTCATTATGAATATGACATGTCAAAAAGAGTTGGTTCTCAGTTCATTCAGTGAGTACAATGATTAGACGCAATTAGATACTTGTTAGTTTAAAACATTCAAAGGATTCATTTTGTTCTCCCCTCAGGCTCTCCAAGGTTACAGGTGTTGCCGCAGTAAACAGTGACAGTAGAACAGATGCATTTGTGTGGGTATATATTTGCATGTGGGCTGCCAATGGTTTGTATGAATCCCAGCTTAGTGTAGGTGTTCTTTGACAGCAGGGGGGCTGACGCTCTCCTTCTGCCCAGGTCTGACCCTGAAGAATGAGACTAGTCATGCATAGCATGAGCTGTGGTTAAATCACTAGCGCCTGGGAAGCCCTGCAGAGTCTGAATGGCGAGGGCAGAGGAGCATCCCCAAGGGAGATATTTCAAATGACTCACCGAATGGCCTATAATACTGCATTATGGCTGCACAGCAACTGTTGCACTGATATGCAATGATTGTTATGAGGTGAAAGCATCAAAAACACAAACCAATTAAAGAAACACGATATCCACAAAAGATAAATTTTTCCTAGAAATTACAAGCTTTTCAGTCTTTGAAATGCCAAGAGTCTCTAGGCGTGTTTACGTTCATTGTAGCTCAAATATATTTTCATCTGTCAAATCAAAGCACTGAAAATGTGGCAAAAGCAATTACAAATCAAAAGGTAACTGAAATAAATAAATAATACTTTTGTCTATTTTTTTAACCATTTTCATGATTATTTTTAAACCATTTCAAGTCTTAAATATTGTCTGAATATGCATACTTTCCTACTGTGAAAAGTAGTACATAAAATGAGTAGTAGCATCCGAATTAGCGATATTTATAAAACAGTATAGGCAAAAGTATGAATTACCTACTATTGTAATTGCATTGAGATTCTGAATTGTGTATTCAATGGGCAATCTGCAAAATGTGTTTTTTTCTCCCCTAGAAATTAAAAATTTGTATGTCTTTGAAATTCCAAGTAAGAAAGTATCTTGTGATTATGTCCATTTTAGCTCATATATATTGAATCTGTCATATCAAAGCACTGAGTGTGTGGCAAACCAAGTGGTAACTTCAAAAATAAATAAATTAAAAAAAAAAAAAAAAAAAAATCAGAACCACTTTTCTGAGCCATTTTTTGTGATTATTTTTAACCAACTGAAGCCCTTCTTCTGAATATACTTCACTACTGTATAGAAGGTGAAAAGTAGTATGTTAAAAGAAGTGTTGGGGGTAACGCATTACAAGTAACGTGAGTTAAGTAATCAGTGTGCTTGGTTACACTTTATTTTAAGGTGTCTTTATTACACTCTAATTATACATTTAAGTACTGAGTAATATTAAGTAACTAAATGTACTTACTATTGGGTTAGGATTAGAGTTTGGTTTGGTTTAGGGTTAGTTGTATGTAATTATGCATAATTTATAGTTATTACTATAGTAACTACATGTAAGTGTGTAACAATGACATTGTAAAATAAAGTGTTACCCTCTACTTTTGTCAAGCAACTAGTAAAGTAATGCATTACTTTTAAATATAAAACAAAATATCTGAGTTACTTTTTCAAATAAGTAATGCAAGTTACTTTGTTTACCCATTTATCGACTGGTGCATCCAAAATGGTCAATATTCATATTCATGCATTTTATTAATTATGGCTTATGATGCCTGCCAAGTACTGCAGAAGCGATGGTGTTTTCAGAATTAGTTGCTCATTTGAACTTGATGTACCTTTATATCAAAATATGTCTGTTTCCATTTCTTCAGACATGTGATAAGATCATTCAACACCTTTTGTATCTATTTTCATCTATTTTTGACATTTGACTAGTCACTCTGACCTAGCCAGTACACCAACTATGACAAAATGGATAAATCTGTTTGACCTTTTCTCATTAGACCAACACATAAGTTTGAGTGGGATATAAGTTTTCCTATGCTTATGGTATAAAACGGACTGGGTCTTTGATAGTTTAGCTTTTCTTTACTTTTTCTTTGCTCTTTTGTCTTAATTTTGTTCATTCTTTCTCTATATTCTGATCTTCATTATTAGATATACTATTAATTACTTAATTTGTTTGTCTCTATAATTTTTAATTTAGAAATTTGTTATTCCTTATTCAAATTTGATCGCTGACATAATCATTGATCGACTGTCTGGATCTCATTTTCTCAAGTTTTTGCATCATTGACTGACGCATCTCCTTGTCCCTATGTTGAGACAAATCGGGAGTAAGTGCAGAGGTGATGTTTGTGCTGTGTAAACATGATATTTATTCTAGACTAAATGTGAGCATACATTTACTCATTTACTTATTGTCCTGTGTCTAATACTGTATTCCAGAATGGCAGCACAGCTGAAAGGCTTGTTTGTTTGATCTTCGCCCTCTACTGTACAGGCATGAATTTGCATTTCATTCAGCCTGAGGCTTATTCTTTTAGTTTTTGTTGTAAAAGAAATAGTGAAAAATATATATTTTTTATAAAAATATATATTTTTGTTGTTATAAAAACAAACAATCAAACAGCCCAGCCCAGATGAGAAAAAGTAATGCAAAAAGTAACATCGCATTACTTTCCTTAAAAAGTAACTAACACAATTAGTTACTGTTTTAGGGAATAACGCAATATTGTAATGCATTACTTTTAAAAGTAACTTTCCCCAACACTGGTTAATTGAGCAGCATGTCTGAATTTGCAATAGGTGAAATTAATTCTGCTGAGATTCTGAAGCGTGCATTCAATTGAGAATGCAAAATATATTTTTCCTAAAACTTTTAAGTCTTTGAAAAGCCAAGCGTCTGGGGAAATAAGATGCTATTATGTCTGTTATATAGCTCATATATATTAAATCTGTCCTATCAAAGCACTAAATGTGTGGCTGAAGAAGTTATTTAGATAAAAGACTGAGGATGCAAAGCTCAAATTCCTTTAGTTAAGATGTGGATGACGTCAAATTCCTTTAGATAAGATATGGATCTCTCTCCAAAAGGAGGGTTAACCTCATGCGCACACTATGTCATGTTCTCAGGAGATCTTGCACGCCAACCTCATGCGCTCTCTATGTCATCTTCTCAAGAGATCTTGTATGTGTGGCACTAATAAAATATTCAGAGGTTTGCTCACACACTAGTTTTGGAAATAAAGGAGGTCAAATGCTCCCTTATTCCAAAGCACCACCTACATGTGCATGTGTAGCTCTGATATATGGTTGGACGTTAAAACCAAACCATTTTAAAGATAACAGGCTCTGACAGAGATTTGTTCCTTCTGGGGAAGAAATGAAGAAATGGGTAATGGCATGAAGACAAAAGGAGATTTACAGTCAGAAAATCTTTCCTTTGGCACCCAATGACCAGGAACCATTCACAAGTGCTCTTTTTTCACAGGGTTGAGATATTTATTATCAGGAGGACTGTGAGATTTATGGGCTAACTAATGAAAAGCATAGCTACTGTAATGAGGTTGCAAACATCAACTACATGCCATGGTGGTGAACAAAATGTCATCGATATTACATTGGCTCAGTCTTCTGATGGAAGCAGTAAAATTGTGATGTTATTGAGTATTATTGTAGATTACAATATCAAAACTGTAAAGCAAGGAAGACAACTTGATAGCAGGAGGATAATGGGAGGAAGATAATGATGATAATTATAAAAATTTTATTTTTCAGTGTCGGCTAGATATCAATCTTCTCAATAACAGGAAACGTTATCTGAAAACCAATTTAAACCCTTTGAACTTCACCTCTCTTTCTTGTCAGTGCAGTGCGTGATCTGCAAGCCTTGAAAAGGTCAGTAACAGATTTAGATGTTTAATTCTGAGTATGAAGCTGTTGGTTCCAGACAAACTGACACATATTTGAGCTCTAAGTCACCATTTCAATTAACCCCCTCTAATGAGCTGACTCATAGCAGCATCTGCTTGATCACCACAAATCAACACACACACAAACTAGGAAAATTATTCTGAAGTGTTTTAAGTTTCAGTGTAAGTTTGGAAAAAATTTAAATTATCCCATGATTTCCTCATGATTACCTCAAGCCATCCTAGGTGTGTATGATTATCTTCTTTCAGAGAAACACAATTGGAGCTATATTTAAAAATATCTAAAAATTCTAAAAAAAATTAATCCATCCATCATAAATATAATCCATATGGCTCCAGGGGGTTAATAAAGGCCTGCTGAAGCAAAGCGATGGGTTTTTGTAAGAAAAATATACATATTTAAAACCTTATAAACTAAAATAACTAGCTTCCACCGGACGACCGTATGCATACTGTGAAAGTCGACTTGCCCCACAAGAGTAATCTCTGAAGCGATAAATGACGCAGGATTAAGGAGTAGCATAAGCTTAGACGACTTCTCGCGGTTTAAACAAATAGGGCTGAAGCTCCGCTTCTCTTATATTGAAATCCTCCGACATTTCTCTTTAAAATTTCTCATTTTAGACTTCTAATTCGTGACCAGTGTTTTGTTTTGCTCTATCCTCTGCGCTTCCATGTTCGTCATTGCTTCATCCGTCAGGTCAGGGGTTACACTTCAGCCGCAAATCGATGCGTATGGTCGTCTGCTGGAAGCTAGTTATTTTACTTTAGAAAGTTTTAAATATGGATATTTTTCATACAAAAACCCATCGCTTCAGTTCAGAAGGCCTTTATTAATTCCCTTCAGCCATATGGATTATATTTATAATGGATGGATACATTTTTGTGGGCTTCAAAATGCCCCCCGTTCACTCCCATTATAAAGCTTGGAAGAGCCAGGATATTAATACAAAATATAACTCTGATTGTTTTCGTCTGAAAGAAGATAGTCATATACACCAAGGATGGCTTGAGGTAATCATGAGTAAATCATGGGATAATTTTCATTTTTGTGTGAACCATCCCTTTAAGCCATACTTAAAAATGAAGGAATTTTGTTGAATTAGATAATAAAATATCAAGTGATAACTGCAAAAATGAATGGTTCCTTTTCAAAAATCCCACTATATCTTTTCACTGAACGATTTTTTTAGATTATTTTTAACCAGCCATCTATGCCCATTTCCCTACTATATGGTAAATGAAAAGTAGTATTAAATTTGCAGTATTTATAAAACAGCATAGCCGAAAAGTACAGATGACATACTTCTGCCGAGATTCTGAAGAGTGCATCCAATGATCATCCCATCAGGCCATGGGAAGAAGAGATGTGAATGGCAAGGAAGTGACGCGTGTGACGATGTAGTTCACGTGACAATGCCAGCATGGCAGGAGTAGTATGTCTGGATTGCTACTTGACAACTAAAACGTGTTCAAATACTTTTTGCCTTAATTTTGGTCTTAATGGTTGTCTTCTCATTTAAAATGCCTTTTTACTTACCTTTTGTTAAAATAAATATTTCTTGGTTTGATATTTTGTTACGTAATGCAATGGCAACTGTACATTTTAAGTGTGGCTTAAGGGTGTAAATACTAAGGGACATTTTTGGAAAATGACTGATGAATTGGATATTTGGCATGAACTGATAATCCAATACTGAAGGCAAACTCCTTACGGAATAAACACAACATAGGCACAAGATAAGGCTACATTCCAATTATGTAAATTACAGAGAAGTGGTGCTACTAGGATAAGTTTTAATGATCCAGACTGCTAATGCAAAGCCTGTTTGTAGCTATGTTATTATGTCCTTGAGCAAGGCACTTAACTCTGGGTTGCTGTAGGGGGTCTACCATTGCAGTTTGTGTACCATAGGCCACATTGGAAAAACAACTTCTGCCAAATAATGGGTAACTACATGATAAGTGATAATTCCTTCCCTTTATATCTGCAAAGGTGCTAATCATGAACAGTCATTTCTTTCCCCTGAAATCATAGAGGCCCTTTTTCTGTCTGTGAAAGGTCTATATGTTTCCACCTTATTGTTGTTGAGCCCATGCCATATTGCCTGAAGGGTTTAGTATGAATGAAGATCTGTGTGAGGACTCTGACTAGTCGCATTGAAGTGCTAAAATACTGTGGGGAGATTTCATTAAAGAGTTGTGCCACTTTATATTTCACAAACTCTGTGTCTACAACAACTACGCAGTCCAATTTAATCATCAGCAAAATATACTGGAATAGCACTGTGACGTCATGACTTTTAGTGCAAACACACCTTTTTTCTATAAAGACTGCACCTTTTCCTATAAAAGTTCAGAACAATTTTGGGCGCATTTACACCTTGTCTGATTTGCATAATCACTTTAGTGAATTGAAAAAATGACGCTATCTGCAGCCTCGATTTTCTTGTTGGTTTAAGCCTCCATCATGGCTGTTCTGTAAAATTATGCAAACCAGACTTTTCCTGCCTGCAGATATAGGAAAACGAAATGCATGTCAACAGATCAATAACTGGATTTGGTTTAAGCACCACAGGAGACAGAATAAATAATGCTGTCTTCTCAACAGAAGGAAATTACCTCTAGCCTAAAGGTTAATCACACGGATTACGTCATAATAGGTTAAGAGCTGTGCACTTTGTTAAAAAGTGCTGTTGTCAGTCTAGAGTTCCACTCTGCACATGTGTTTGATGAAACATGAGCTCTTTTCTCTCTAAAGTTTGTGTTATGATTTTGTGCTGATCTGCAAGTTCAATGACTTCCAATTAAACTTTCATATGTTACGCATTTAATATGTGTGAGCAGAAAATCAGCACAGGGTTAGCTGTAGTCCGACTCATAAAGTCATGTCACATGGTTGACCAGTGTGCGCCAGCTGGCTAACTTCAGTCAAAGATGTTCATTTCCCAGAAGTGAGCAAATTTAACAGTGTTTTATATGCCAAAAAGTAAGGAAAACAATTCAAAGAAAGTGAAAGTTAAAACTTAAAACTGCTGAGGAGGTGATTCTGACACATGTTTTTATATTAGGGCACACAGCAAATTACATTTCCAGTCACTACCTTCCTCTGTCTTACAAAAACAAATGAAACCATCTCACATGGTATAGCTGATTTACTAGTATTTACAGTCCGTATTTACATGTTTTAGTATATGTTCATGGTTATATAACAGATTCTGTATAAGCCTTTAGGGTAGATTTATTTTTTAAAATACATTTCTCAATAGGCTCATACCTTAAAGATTTGGCAAGTTGTCAGTTTTCTGTGAAATAATTATGTAACATTTCATATAGAAGAATATATAAATGAATAAATTGTACATCAGAACATCTTGCCCTGTGAGAACTTTGTGTGTGAGTGAGCTTCAAACATGCCAAATCAGCTGCTTCTCCAGCAAGAGCGATGACCCCTTTTGACCTTAGCATGAACCCACTGGCCTTCCAAATTTCCCTCTCCACCTCTGTTCCCCCAGCTAGCATCTATACACATAACACCACACATACTGCGTCAGTCTGCCTTATTGTGTTGTCTCTGAGACATTCAGATGTACTGAAGTAATAAAGACTGAGGACAAGGACTCAGGAACAAACAGGTTTGATTTACCAAAGCTTCTTTCGCCCACAGCCAAAGAACATCAGGACACAATGGTAAGAAAGTAATAATCAAAAATGGGTGCAAAAATTAGCGTTTATCAGTGAGCGAATGGCAGCACACAAACAGGTAACTTTATCAAACAGGTATTCTATAGGGTGTGACTTAAGGTATGTTTAGGTTACACAACAATGATGTACCAAGAATGAACGAAAACGTTGTCAAAATGATCCCCATTCACACGGATCATTGGCTAGATGCAATTTAAAACATATTGGGATGACAATTTTGTAAATTCAGATGTCAAACAATGAGATCAAATAAATTTAGAAGTTAAATAAAAACTATACCTGTATAGTATACTATATAGTATACTTGCCTAAAAATTATATTCCATTTAAAGTTTGCCATATTATTTTAAACCAACGTAAAAAGAGAGCCATTTCAAAGGAAAATCATAGAAAATTCTGTATATTTAGAAGTCAGAAAGTATGTTAAATAAATGTAGATGTTCCAATAATTCTGTAAATGTAATTGTGAAGTTGCCTAGAAATTACATTGCATTTATAATTTGCCAGAATTTTTAACCAAAATTAAAAAGTCAAGATAAATCACGTGATTTCTCCATTGTTTCTCAATTCAAGATCTCAACAACATCTGACACTGTGCTCATTTTGTCCACATAACAAATTTAAAAAACTGTTTTTCCCTTCCCAATTTTTATTTTATTTTTGTGGTATGAAACACAAAGTTCAGTTCACATTTTAAGAAGCAAAGACAAACAATGACCTTCACACAGGGTTACATGATGCAAAAAACTAATGGTTTCCTGTCTTGTGAATTATCTGTTGCAACAGCAGAGATATCCGGGTGGCCTGATCATACAAAAAATAAGTGGTTTTCATAACTGACATATTGCTGGCAGAAAACTGTAGCTGTAATGTATTACATCACGTCCTTCATACAAACTTTCCCAGAAAACAGAAGCCAAACCTTTTTAATACTGACATCTAGTTATAAAAATAAATAAATCATTATAAATCAAAAACAAGGTTTAGGCAATCTGTCTTTATCATTTACTACTACATCTTATAACTGTCAAAACAGCACTTTTCTCTTGTTTCTCTTGGCACAAATTAACTGAATTTAACACTCAGAGCTATAAATTAGGCATACATTCGGTTTAAATGTATCCAAACCAGTGAGCTGAATAAAATTAATGACTTGCTGCAGTGTTTCTCCTACCTTTAAAGGTGCCCTAGAACTTTTTTTTAAAAAATATGTAATATAAGTCTAAGTTGTCCCCTGAATGTGTCTGTGAAGTTTCAGCTCAAAATACCCCATAGATTTTTTTAAATTCACTTTTAACTGCCTATTTTGGGGCATCATTATAAATGAGCCGATTCAGGGTGTGTGGCCCTTTAAATCTGGTGCTCCACGCCCCAAGAGCTCGCGCTTGCCTTAAATAACATAAAAAATTTCAAACAGCTAATATAACCCTCAAAATGGATCTTTACAAAGTGTTCGTAATGCAGCATGTCTAATCGCGTAAGTACAGTGTTTATTTTGATGTTTACATTGATTCTGAATGAATTTAAGGCTTTGCTCCGTGGCTAACGGCTAATGTTACACTGTTGGAGAGATTTATAAAGATTGAAGTTGTGTTTATGCATTATACAGACTGCAAGTGTTTAATAATGAAAATAGCGGCGGCTCTTGTCGAAACGATGGTAACTTTAACCACATTTAACAGTACATTAGCAACATGCTAATGAAACATTTATAAAAGACAGTTTACAAATATCACTAAAAATATCATGTAATCATGGATCATGTCAGTTATTATTGCTCCATCTGCCATTTTTTGCTATTGTTCTTTCTTGCTTACCTAGTCTGTTGATTCGGCTGTGCACAGATCCAAATGTTAACTGGATGCCCTTGTCTAATGCCTTTCATAATGTTGGGAACATGGGCTGGCTTATGCAAATATTGGGGGCGTACACCCCGACTGTTACGTAACAGTCGGTGTTATGTTGAGATTCGCCTGTTCTTCGGAGGTCTTTTAAACAAATGAGATTTATATAAGAAGGAGGAAACAATGGAGTTTGAGACTCACTGTATGTCATTTTCATGTACTGAACTCTTTGAACTCTTGTTATTCAACTATGCTGAGAAAAATTCAATTTTTGAAATTAGGGCACCTTTAATTCCATATGAAAAGTAGGTTTGCAGTGCTTCCAAACTACTGGGGTAGGTTAATAAGTGTATATTCAGATGGAGCTTCCGCTACTCAAGGAAAGCTGTCACAGCTGAGTGCATGAAGTGTCCAACATTCCATATAATGTTTTTGCAGTTAATTAAAGGCACAATATATACGTTTTTTGCAGTAAAATACCCTGTTTTAAAATTAATGGCATGCCATTTATCAACACAAGCCCCCCAGCATTTATTATTATGATATTCTAAAATCGATCTATCTTACTGCAGAGTGCAACAGTGTCTCACAGCAGCCGCCGAGCGTACGCACAGAGTAATGTTATAACATCATTTTCAACACAGTCAAATGTATCTAATATGATAAACAGCACTGTGTTACCTCATACGGAAGCGGAAGCGGTGACTGCGGCATAATAAAAGTTCCATTGCTCTCGATACACGTGTCACGCTCGTCTCTCGTTAGCAATTGCTCCAGCTCTGCTTCATACTACAGTAACGTTAATAATCTCATCCATGAACATGATTTCTGCCCGAGTCCCATCCCAATTCTTTTCCACCGGCTGTGAGGTGAAGACAGCATCTCCCAATATTTCGTGCTCAAACTTGGCATCATCAAGCTACGCCTTTGTTTTGAATAGGCAACCTCTAGTGGCGAAATATCTACATATTGTAGCTTTAAGTGCATCATCCAGGTATTTGAAGTCCACTTTTTCTTTTTGAGTGCGAACACACTACTTCTTTTTGAGTGCAAACACACTACTTCCACTATTTATACTACTAAAAATGGCGTAGAATAGTGCATACTAGGCACAAATTGCAGTGTAGGCTACTAATTAGATAAGTAACAAACTAGTATACTCTTCTGAACTCAGCCTACATTTTGATTACTATTTATGCAGCATTGCACCACATAGCTCCGCCCCCACTAACATCTTATCGGTCCTTAGTACCTCCTCTCATGTATATTAAACATCCAACATGGACAATTAGAGACTGTGTGGAAATGGATGGTGTAAGCCAATATTCTGTATATAACAAATCCCTCTGTTTGCACAATAAAGAATGATTGATTCTGTCATGTCACTTAATGTGTAAATATCACAAACTTATAGTGTCCTTACATAGCACATGAAAAAGAAAACATACTGCAAGTTATGAATACATGCATAGATCATAAAAGCTACATTACGCTGTTAGACTCACCCACATAATTCTACATTATGTGCGAAGAGGGAATGTGGCCACTGTACAATGTCATCTTCATTCAGTAGTCTTATATGAGCATCATTCATCCAGCAGGTTGGGGATTGTGGGTCCTATTAGACTCATTCATGTGCAGCACAGCTCCATTTTTCTGAATGAACCCGCTCAGGTTATAGAGCCAAACTAAATAACTGATGGCGTGTGTGCAATAACTCGCAGAATGAGTTTACAGGATCTCCTACAGCACCTTGATTATACCGTGCGTAAGCAAGGAGCCTTCCACTCTGTGGAAAACTTTATTTGAGCATATTTCCTTAAAGAGATGCACACCAGCGCTAGTATTTATGTAACTGACAACAGAACAACAAAACAATTCTTTGAAAGTAATGTATCAGCATTTCAATAATCAGAGGACCGAAGGGGCACAAGCTCCTGCCACCCACCTAACCTGACAGCTTGGCCCTAATGGCAGATAAATAGCCACATACTGGATTATACTGTCACATGAATGGAACGAGAGCACACTGCACTGATTCACTAACGCTAATTGATCATTAGAATAAGACAGCATGCATGTTCCTGGAACTGCTGAACAATTGTTGGATGACCCATCAACAAAACAACCCTGAATCCCACATAACAGCCGTTCACCCTGTCCGCTGCTTTTGTGCTGAAGTCATTAGTGTTAATGCAGTGAAGATAATCATATGAGCCATTCTCTTGCTTCATACTGAAAAGGCTAATCAAAGTTTGCATCCCGAAAACTCTCTCTCCTTAAGGATGAACCTTGTGTTGTTCAAGCTGGTTCCGTATAGCATTAAACTTGATTTCATGCCAAAACATGACTATTTTACACTGTTGCATTTTCGTATTCATATTCATTTGTGCAGTGTGATTCATGTGGAAGCTTACAAATTTTATTAAAAAAAAAGTAAGCATGAAGCTTAAACCCTAAACCTAAACGTCAGTGGGGTCGAAACAGATTGTACAAAATACTATGAATGGGGTCAAACTAATTTATACAATTAAGACACCAATTTGCCAAAACATGCGTTAGAGATTTTTACACATAGTTATGGTAACTTTTAGTTATTATGTCAGTTTGTAAGAGAACCTGGAAGGACAATTCACCATCAAATTCCAAATGTTTTTTTTTTTTTTTACATAAAAGATGCAATAGGTGATTCTCACCTATGATACAGAAACATTTTTGGTTTTACTGGTTGAGAGTCTTCTCATATCCTGATAGCAATCACTATGTTAAACGGTCTAAATTTATTTTTATAAATATATATTGTCTGTGGAAAATGTAGAATCATAAAATGTTCTTCCAATTATTACATTCGGTCCGAATGAAATAAGATGTCCTACCTGCCTGTCAATATATGTTTTTACATATCCTCACACACCCTGTTCGCCCAAACATCATACATCATCAGCATGTTTCATGCAATGCAGAGTTTATACAGACAGACGTCAGTCACAGAGCAGTGCAAACAAACAAAAGCCACATTTTACAGTTCCTACCAAATCAAAACAACAAGCTTATGTTTCGTTCACACTATTCTAAACTACTGTAATTAAGAGATGGCGCTCTAACCGGAGCTGGTCAGTCAGTAGCTTTGGACGTCGATTTGCAGGGAGGGTGGGATTGTATGCGTTCAATGCTAGCAGGCTAACGTTAGCAATTCCCAGATCACCTGCACCTTTAACTGAAGATATGTGACGTTTTTGGGTTGCTGTTGTGACCCCACCTGACTGCTTAATCAGCAAGACTTCCTCGGTCCAATAGTATCACTAGAAAAACCATTCTGCTCAACAAACTAAGTTTTTTTCTGGCTAGACCAGCACTAGCCAACCTGGAAACAGAAACTAAACAAAAGTCCTAGGTGCCATTTACACAGAATTCGTTTTTGCTTTTAAAAATGTGAGACACTGCACACAATCGATTATGGTCAATGATGTCCATGTAGCGCATATTTACAAGCAGTGAACATAAGAACATTAAGTATGATTAGATTTAGGATTAGATGTGTGGTTGGGTTTAAAATTCAGCACAAAACCACCCCCTTCACAATTGAGTGATACACCAGGCCATCATCAGCATAAAGAACAGCACTTGTCCTCATGCAAGTGACGACAACACTGTGCTTTTATCGGCTTCTAAATTGGCTTGAATTCTGAAAAGTCTGCTCAGAACACTTCAAGGACTAGATCAGGAGCTGATAAGGTGCACTCAGTGGCTCCCTTTCTGTCCTTAAAGGACAACAAAACAATCCTCAGCTCTCATTGTGCAAGAACTGAGTAAACATATGACATAACCTGAACCTAGTCTTCAGTTCAATTCAATTTGGCTTATTTTTTATTGGTGAACTGAGACCACCAGGGACCAAGGAACAGATAGATAGAGCAGTCATGTCCACATCTGTTAGCTATAACTAAATCAAATGTAATCCTTAAATTAATTTTCCATCTGGTATCACATCTATGCTATATAATATAACTCAAAGTATAATCGTTTCTTTATGAATCCTACTTTTATAAGCTTCAACAATATATTTACCAAATGCAGCAGTTATACAGCTACAAATATACACTTGCCAACTCAAGAACAAACAAGAGTCAAGAACAAAATGCTATTGATTTGCTAAAAGTTGAGAAACTCACCTGTGTAGTTTGTATGCAGCCTGTGTTCTTGAAAAGTGAGAAAACATCAGTGAATGTCTGTGAAAAGTAAGAGAGCTAAGTTTTCTTCCAGTGAATTTGTAGATCCCATCTCTTCTTTCCCATGGGTCTCCAGGCAAACATGGAGCTATTCTGAGATGGAGTGCCAGAAATACACACCAATCAACTATTAGTATGTGTGTGTGTGTGTGTGTGTGTGTGTGTGCGTGCGTGCGTGCGTGCGTGCGTGCGTGTTCGATTTAGCAAAAGACTCATTCTGAATTTGCCAGGCAACAAATATAAGGTTTTAAAAAGTAATGGATTGTTCACTAAAAATACATGCGTATGTGTTTGCATATTCAGAATGTTTGCAGAATATACTGTGCCAGCATGTTTCCTTTACCTTAGGAAACAGTGGATCCAATAAGCAAAGCTCCTGTCGGAAAATGTTTTTTATATTATTTTATTTGGCCGTTGCATGGTCTGCATTAATGTTAATTTTGAAGTAAATAAACATCTTATTAAAATAAAATACTATTTGTTTGCATATTGAGGTCCTAATCACCATGTAATTGCTTTATATGTGCTTTATAAGTTGCATTGCATTACCTAAATAAAACATTTCAACAATCTATTTTGCAATATCTAACAGCATTTCAGTTCACAGCTGTTCACAGCTATCTGGTCATCTTCAATTTTAAAGCTTTCTATTCTTGACAGATCAAAGCCCCATCAAAGCTACTGTGTGAAATCCCTTCACCTGTTATTCTGGCTCAGATGAAACATTTCCGATAAACTTCCTCCAAACTATTTATTATTTTGACTATTATAGCTGTAGTTTCCACAGCAGCAGCTGCAGTATGTATGTATCCTGATTAACAGTAAAAAAGAATGGAGAACTGCCTATTTTTAGGTTTCCTGGAACACATTCAAAAGAGCATTCAATATCAGCTTCAGTCATATAAACAGTGAAAATAATGTGCAGGCTTGGGTAGTTGACATGAAATGGCAAGCAGTAGGAACAGTATACTACACTGTGCACTGTAAAAAATGATCTTAATTTTAACAGTAAAAGACTATAAAAATTCTACAGTAAAAACCTGTTAAATGTAGGCTAGGTGTTTTATAAACACTTTTTGTTATACTGGTTGAAACTCTCTTCACATCCTGATGGCAATCAATAATAGAAGTGGTCTAAAATGTGTACATATACCTTCTGTGGAAGTCTCTGGACCAAAAAATTGTCCAATCACTGCATTCTGACCGAACAATGCCAACACTATGTCAACACTATCAATGCCGCAATGAATCTGCAGCAGTCAGGTGGTACAATTAAGAGCTTTGTAAGTTGTTAACATTCATTATTATTGTAATGTAATGTCTATTGAGACATGAGGTAATTTAATGCCATCTCACTTTGCAAACTTTTGTGTCTTTTGAAAGCACTCTGAAGGGAGGGTGGGATCTCATGCTTTCAAAGCTAGCTTGCTATTGCTAGCCACTCCAAAATTGCCTACCCTTACCTTTAATTGTGAGGTTTTTTGTTATCAGTTGAGTAGGGTTACATCTTATGTTGTTAAATTAATGTTTATTGCATTATTTTAGTGTTACCATGTTAGGAAAAGCTACTAGTGATGAACTTTTTATTTTTTTTAATTTTTTTTTTTTTACTGTAAATCCATACCTAAAATATTGCTACCAAATTCAGAAACATCAGCTGCTGGGTTTTTTTGTTGTTGTTTTTTTTTTTTTTTTTTTTTGGTAAATTACAGAGTTTTTTTTCACAGTGTGCAATTATTAAGCATTTTTATGATCTATTAACTACAAAGACTTTTTTTTACATTGTTTTAAATATGAATTGGTCACACAGCAGTTCTATTTAAGTGAATTACAAAAAAGCTTAAAGATTATTAAAAATGATGACCAACTTCAGCATCAAAAATTATATTATATACTATATTATATATTTACTTCTATATTCACAGGTTAAATATCCAAATATTTAAAAGTTAATATTATGTAAACATTCACAGAAGCATTTAGCCACAAAATAAAACCTAAACCTAAGTATCATTATCTGGTCTCTCAATTACCCCTTTTCCACCAAGGCAGTTTGAGTGCTGGTTCGGAGCCAGAGCCTAGTTTCAAATCAGTTCTTTGTCTTTCGACACACAAAGCACCAGCTCCGAACCAGACAAAGTGGTTCGTAAGTAGCAGCACCAAAACATTGCTGGGCTAGAAGTAAGAACCGCTTGCGTCAGGGGCAGGGGGCGGGGTTACCGTGACCAACAAGAATCTTGTGACCGCCATTTTTGAAATAGCAGCTAATTGAGCAAATAGCAGCTCGATTATAATCGCCGTCTATATACAAATTACGGCGAGCCGTGTTTGGATGCCGATGTAGGTTCGCAAAGCCATGAGCATCAACAGTAGTGAAACATCCGCGATTGTTGATAGAAGGCTTGTTCGAGATGCATCGGAGCAGCGCGGACCGATTCGGCAGGTGCCACGGGAGCGTTTGTAGAGCATACGACTCCTTGTACTTTTGGATCGTTCTCGCGGAGCTTTGATGCCATGCGCCGATCGCTATGTGTGAAGCCGATGCATCTCAAACGAGCCTGGTGTATTTGTGTTTGACGCTGCGGCGCTAGCTTTGCTGTGAAATATGAGACTTATACAGTGACGCAAGACCTGGCTCTGTGGTGGCTCTCTAGCCTATGGAAAGGCAAACTGGTTCTTAGAAGGCTCGTCAGTTGAACCAACTCCAAACTGGCACTAGCACTAGCTCTGAACTAACACCTGGTTTGTGCTGGTGGAAAGGGGATGGACAAGTTTAGAAGATAAACTATTACTACTTATTATCTTCTTAGTTATGTGCAATTTTCAGACTGGTATAGTTCTAGTGCTTGACTTTATTCTTTGCCACATGTACAATAATCCTGGGCTGATGTGCCCTTATAAGACTGTCCTTAGGTTTCCAGTAGAGAATTTGAGATTCTGTCCTCTGGTAAGCTTGGAGGAATATTTCCTAATTTTGAACATGTGAGATGAATAAAAACAGTGCCATTAAAATGAGTTAGATACAACAAAGCTTCAGGAAATGTCACAGTGGCAATGCTAACTTTTAAAAGAGGTGCAGTGATCACCAATGAAATCACACTTCAAGGTACTGATAAATTCCATATGTGAAGACCATGCCTGCCTGACTCAGTGTGTTTGGGTAAATGTCGTCATGTAATTTCACATAATGAACCAATAGTTCTGTGTGGATGGGTATGATTCAAAACCAAAACTCTGGCTCATAAATAATTCACTCACTGATTAATCATGTCTGTTCTCAAGACTTTGAAAATATCATTTGCTGTATGCATGCATTAAAGGTCCTGCCTTTATGATAACCCAGAGTGCATCTAAGATCTTTTCATCTTTTATTTCATTAGCTCTTCCGTTTTGAGTAGTTATTACTTAAATTTAAAGAAAGTCACTCTTTCTGCCATTCATAATGTTCCCGAATATCAGATTCAGCAGTATGGCAGTCAGCAGATAATCACAGCCGTGATGTTACAAGAAGTTAATATTTAGTAACTTACATTTAGACCCAATATTTACAGTTCCTTTATCTGTTTTGCGCCATCAATGCAAATACTTCCAAACAAAGCCACAAGAGAAGACAACACACAGTTGTGGTGTTTTTTTACTGAATGAATCTGTTTTTGAACAAATCGAGTAAATGAGTCAGATTCATTCAAAAAGACCGAAGCTGTGTTCGAAATCGCCCCTATACCCTCATTCACTATTTCTTAGTACATTGCTCCTCTAATATAGTTCACTCGAAGGAGTGAATGAAAACGAGTGAGTGAATTCGGACACTGAGTGGACCGGAAGGACTGCAGCTTTTGCATAGTCTGTTTGCCGTTTAATAATCATTTAAATCTTAGCAAACCGGCAGCTCCAGTAGTAATGAAAAGATTTGCCTTGATCTCTGTCATGGAAATCATCGTATATAAAACTTAATTAAACAAAGTAATCTCACGACACGCATCTGTCAAAGTATACCAAAGACTAGAATAACACAAGACGTGTCACATATATTGGCTGCGTCCGAAAACCTAGGTAGCTGTCTTGCTGTCTCGCTATCTTATAAGAGAATGACTTGTACGGCAGCGTTTGTGCATGAAGGTACCTCACGAAATTGATTTCAGACAGACTTCTGAGGCAGCGTAACAGTTTAATGATCTACAGCAATATAGCGCGAGCTTTGGTGAGAACTAAACAAATATTTAATTATTACAGTAGTAATTTCTCGATAGAAATTATATCAAAATTGAAATGTTGATCAAAATCGTACATTTATACACAAACTGAGCAGCAAACGCAACCTTCGGACGCCATCTTTATTTTTCTAGCTCAACTGTCACAGAATGGAAAGCACAGGATTGTGGGATATCAAAGGCAGCTAAGGATACATCTATGCTTCCTTCAAAAATCGATCTGAGGAAGGTATCTCATGAGAGAGGAAGTGAAGCTAACATTGGATTCGGACGTGCCTTGATGCCTTACTACCTTGAAATGTGTCCTCGGAAGGCAGCGTTTTCCAGTTTTCGGACGCAGCCAGTGTAACGCGCAATATGGCGGAATAAGTCCCGCCTTCTAAATAAGAGCCAATCGCTGACTGGTAAAGTCAGCAGCAGCCGTTAGAAGCACCGGTTTCTATAGAAACAGTCAGACGCGCGCCTCTGAAACATGGCAGAAGAGACGCGCATTTAGGTCTGCGCGCGCATTAGCTTGATCCAGCCTAAAAAATAGTTTTTTGTCATGATTCGAGTGTTTGGATAAAACATTTATCTGTTGTCAGATTTCATTGGTGATTTCAAATATGAAATGTAATCGTAAGGTTTGGCGAACAGTTTTGGAGAATTTGATGTTTCCCCATTCAAAGAGATAGGGCATGATGCCCAGGATGCCCGAGAGGCATTTCAAAGATGGCCGCCGAGTGAAATGACTTGTCTTAAAGGGACTTTGAGTATACTCAACCGCGGATGACTGAGTTTGACACATGCGCAGTACAGTTTTTTTCTCTACCAGACATCGTGTCATCAACGTGATATTCGCTGGTCCAGATCGTAGAAGAAAAATAGAGCATCTACCATTGCAACATAGTTCAGAAGATACACCAAGAGAACAAGAATCAAAAACGATGGTTTGAATCACTCTTTCCACACTCTTCTTCGACGACTGCACACTGTTCTCAGTAAGTTACTGTGTGCAGTGTTGCCAATTGGGCTACTTTTACACTGTTGCCGCAGGTTGTTTTTCATGTCCGCGGGTTGAATTGACCCAAAATAACGCAATATTTAGTCCCTGGAATGCGAATTTTACCAGGGGAGCCCCACCAAAAAAAGCTAAATTTACCCCCCGGAACGCGATTTTTTGAAATGCGATTGGGCTAGTTTTGAGGAGCAAGTGGGTGGCTTTTGTTGTGAAAACTTGGCAACCCTGACTGTGCGTGTTGCCACCTAGTGGACTCTTCTGTCCTGCTTGCGCATGCGCTGTGTCGCGGAGCCATCCGGATGACGAAAATTCGCGGACGATGCATGAACGCCGAAGTATACTTTGGGCTTGTTCTATTTTCATTTAAAAAAAAAAAAAAAAAGTAAACTTTGGGCTTTAGACACAATGGAAATCGGTTTGAAAAATGGATGGATGGATTTGCTTTATTTCTAGCTGTTGAGCATACATCGGTTGTACACATTGCGGTGCATTGTGGGATTGAATGAGAGCACTCGATAACGTCCACTATGGTTTCGGAAACCACTACAAATGGCTGTTCCCTGAAGTAGTGCCCTATTTAAGGGTATAGGGGGGTGATTGAGGACACAGCCCAATATCTGTTTGCGTTCAAATGAATCTATTATGGTTTAGAGTGAATGATTCAAAGACTCATTCCTAAACTGTATATTGTTTCATTCCTGAATGAATCAGAATTTTTGAATGAATTGGGTTCATTGGTTAAACGATTCAGTGATTTAATTAAAGAAAGCATACTTCTTTTAATATAGCCTAGAGCTTTTTCACTTTCTTCTATCAAGCAGAGTGGGGTTTCTTTCAGCAAGAAATAAATCTGAACAGGATCAATATAATGACAAACATAATAAACTATTAAGAATAATACTACAAAATACTATATTCAAATTATGAATGTGCACACAGGCTCAAATTCTCAAGCAGTTAAAATTTAACTCAACTATAATTCATTAATTAGACCAAACCATTGATGTGATTTACAGTCAAGCATGTGGAAATTGACTCTTGGCCTCCATATCTAGAGATTTCCATCCACCAGCTGTGCTTTAATGTGACTGTTACTCTGCTATAATTGAACTTGGCTTGGCTCAGAATTAGGACATTATTTTCACTTATTCCTGGAGGGCAGCAGCAGGAGTGAGAGAAAGAGACACAAAAGAGTGTGAATCTGCAAAAGATGGCGAAACTTTCACTATATTTATTTAAGCTTCTGTCAAAACAAAGGTCCCTATTTGCCATCCTGACAGCTGACAGCTTTTGTGCTGTATTCACGTTTCTCTTGGACCACAAAATCATTTTCCATTTTGTGTTAATCACATTTTATTTTATTGTCTCTCATAAAGTTTTCTGGCCTGACTCATCTCTAGCCTTGTTAAAACTTATCCTCACAGCCCACTGACGTAAATGGACCTGCAATGCCAACTGAACAAAAGCATGTGAAAGAGAACACAGGCAACTAAACATTTAACTGTCTATGCCCATCTCCATACCATTATTTGAATATCCTTACATGTCAAGCACATTTCAGTTTGATAGCGCAGGTGAGTTACAGTGCAGGTGCATGATGATGAAACTGCCATTATAAAACGGATAGTTCCAGACCTTGATTTTGATTGTTTGAGCCGCGCTGTAAATTTCACGAAAACATACAGCTGACCGCATTATAAGTATCGCTGCCTCACTGAATGTGTATGTTGCTCTGTCTGTCTTAGCAACGTAAACATATGTGTGTTCTCTATTGATTTTGTTTATTCGGCTATTACTGCATTATGTAAAAGAGTATTGTGAGAGAAATATCAAGTGACTTGTATTACCTGCATTCAGATTTAGCATTTTCCTTCAGGTCAGTCCTATGTTCATAATAAAAAAAGTCCGTTTGAATGTCCGCTGCTATCTTGTCCTTTTAACATTTAATGGGTTTTCCCCTGCTGACACTGACAGTGCTAATCAACACATTTGCGTCTTGTTCCGTGTTTCAACAAATTTCAATATAAAAGTCTTTGCGACTGAGTGACTCGCTCATAAAGACAATCTTTGTCGCCATCTAATGGCGTAATAATGTAACTTCTGTTGCTGTTCACGGTCAGGGACTATTTTTTCCAGCGGAAGGAAGCCTTATAAAGATTTTACTTTATAATTTACTACTTTATTTTTTGGCTTTAATATTTGTATTGTGTGGTAACCGTTTTATAAAAGCAATAAGCCGTGAAGCCGTGGTTTACAGTAAATTTATGACAGCTAAGAGGTGTTGTTAGGCACGATGCGGAGCGGCTTCTTGGGCCTTATTTTTTTTATTTTATTTTTTTTTACTTGTGAACTGTACAAACTCCATCATGCTGTGCTTCTGAATTGTGTTCACAGTAACGACCAGTAGGGAATCAAATGCCTTGATGCACCCCATGACACAATTGCATAGAACTGGAAAAGCAGGAATTAAAATGTCAGCAAATCATCTGCCATTATTTGCACCATTTATTTTAGTAGGAGACATAGAATTAGAGTTTGATGAGTTCATACTGATCACAGAATGAATTAAATAGACTCTGGAGTCTAACAAAGCTGTCTGAAATGTCATAAGAAAGAAATGCATACACGTTTGGAATGATAAGTTAAAGCAAAATTTTCTTTGGCATCTGAAAATTCTGAAAAAAGCCTGAGAATATATTTTACTTTACATTTGGTGGATGAGGCGGTGTTGACAGGCCTGGCAGCTTGTCTGTGCCACCCCTCTGGTCTAGTGCCCTGGGCATGTGCACGGTAGGCCTTTGTGTTAATCTGTCCCTGGATTGTTAATATCTTACCAAAAACATATAGTAGATTACATCACTATACCTCAAGTACCGAGAAGACCAGTGGACATGTTCTATAAAGATTAACATGTTAGTGAGAAGATTAAGTGTTCTTGAGCTGCAGAACCTGACTAGAGCAGAATTTCACCCCATTACAGTCACTTACATGGGGATGACTCAGAGTTCCCTTGTTTTAAGGACCAGTGCTCACACAAGAGCTTCTTTGTTATGGACTCTCAGTAGAGGAATGAGTCCACTTCTTAACATAATGACCCGGTCCATTCACTGTTATTATCCATGATATCGGTGTAATAAGGAGTCCCGCGCATGATATGCAGGAAAAAAATAGTAGGCTTAATCTTGCGCATGATTTACTTTTTTTTTCTTGCATGTCTTGTGCGGGGCTCCGTAGTATGAAAGAAAGAAAGAATATTGTTATACTCCATCTGGAGTTAAAAGACTGTAACAGCTGACAGTGAAAACTCTATTAATGTGCTTCATTATGCTACACTGTTAAATCCATAACACCCTGGAGTTCATAAAGTGCTTTTATGTCACACACAACTTTGAAGTGAATGCCTTGTAGTAACAATTGTGAAATCAAAACTGTAATTTATATACTGTATATAGTATATACAGTTGTGAATTCACGATTAGTTCTATAAACTTGGCAGTTAAATATAAGTAAGATTAAAATAATTAAAAAAAAAAAAAAAATTTCTGCACCTGACCTTTTACCTTTTTTTAGGGCACCGTCATTATAACTGACTTCAACTGGACTAATTTTTGGCAAATTGGTTAAAACTTCCCACATTGAAATGCATTTTACTTTCTGGAAAGTTGTAAAAAAATGTCTAAGTGTTTCAAAAACATTAAAAACTCTTTTTAATCTTGCAATCACAGGAAATGTGTATCCCAAAGATTTTTATATATTTTTTTTTTTTATGCATGATGCAAAGATTATTTGGTCTTTGAGTTTTGTTTTTATAAAATATATACATTAAATATGACAGGAAAACTCTAAATAGTACATTTGGTCAAAATTAAATTTTATTGGCTGAATATAAGTTAAGTAACAGTTGGGATCATTAATATGTATGACCCCAATATTTGCATATATGCCAGCCCATGTTCAAGGCATTAGACAAGGAATGGCAGTATTCACGTGTGGATCTGTGCACAGACAAGGTAAGCCAGCAAGAACAACAGCGAAAAATGGCAGATGGAGCAATAATAACTGACATGATCCATGATAACATGATATTTTTAGTGATATTTGTAAATTGTCTTTCTAAATGTTTCATTAGCATGTTGCTAATGTATTGTTAAATGTGGTTAAAGTTACCATCGTTTCTTACTGTATTCACGGAAACAAGAGAGCCTTCGCTATTTTCATTTTTAAACACTTGCAGTCTGTATAATTCATAAACACATCTTCATTCTTTATAAATCTCTTCAACAGTGTAGCATTAGCCGTTAGCCACGGAGCATAGCCTCAGACTCATTCAGAATCAAATGTAAACATCAAAATAAACACTTTACTCGCATAATTCGAAGCATGCATACAGCATGCATGACGAACATCTTGTAAAGATCCATTTGAGTGTTATATTAGCTGTGTGAACTTTGTAAATGCACTGTATTATAGTCGAGAGCTTGTGTGGCAGGGAGCACACCATTTAAAGGGGCGCCGCTGAATCAGTGTATAGTTAATGATGCCCCAAAATAGGCAGTTAAAAAAAATTATTAAAAAAAATCTATGGGGTATTTTGAGCTGAAACTTCACAGACACATTCAGGGGACACCTTAGACTTATATTACATCTTGTGAAAAAGCATTCTTGGGCACCTTTAAATGTGTTAAGTACGTTAAGAACATCTGAAGGAATATGTGTTGTCTTATTTAGTTTCATTTCTAAATGACAATGTTGCATAGAGGAATAAACAACGATTATGGGAAACTACCCTGCATCCCAATGTGCATGCTATCCACCCTAGTAGTATTGAATATTACCATTGCCACATACTATTTAGAATGGATAGTATGCATACTGAAACACAGGCTTAGTGTTGTATGTAGTCAGTGGAAAGAAATTATCGTAGTATTGCTGCCATCTTGTGGGCACTATATCTAATCACAGCTGAGGGGATTCCCAAGGGTCGAAGGTCAGGCTACCAAAGGTTAAGAAGGCACAGCGCGCTCATTAGGGCAATCTGTGTTAAAGAACAAAGTCAGATAGGGTCAAGCAAAGATTTAATCATAACTCCATTTCTCTTTGTAAAATCCAGCGTTTTGCTTTAGAGCAGATCCCTCAGCAATGTTCCACATCAAACTTCATCTGTTTCCATTTTCTGTTTCATCCTTACCTTCACCCCAACAGATTTTGGTAATTTAAAAACCCACACAAAGATGGGGGTGGGACAACCAGAATGAATCAGCCAACCAAAGGGGATCTGATGACTCAGCAGGATTAGTCATTCCTTTCATTACATTCTTTACTGCTAATGTGTTGCACTATAAACTTTTACGTATTTAGTAATATGCATAATTTCTCACGGGCTTTTAAGAGTGATGACATACCACTTTTTATTTGTATAACTTTTGAAAGTCAGTCATTGTATTTGCATGAAAAGCATAATAGGATCCCATTAGAATTATTATCCTTATGCAATCTTGAAGGGATAGTTCACCCAAAAATAAAAATTCTCACCCTCATGTTGTTTCTTCACAACACAAAATAAGATATTTAGAAGAAACTCGGTAACCAAACAACAAAGAAGCCCATTGACTTTCATTGTAAAAAACGCTGAGGCATTTCTTAGATTTAAAGTGTTAATTCAACCCAAATATGAAAATTCTGCCATAAATTACTCACCTCCATGTAGTTCCACACCCATAAGACCTTCGTTCATCTTCGTAACACAAATTAAGATATTTTTGATAAAATCCGATGGCTCAGTGAGGCCGCCATTGCCAGCAAGACAATTAACACTATTAGATGTCCAGAAAGCTACTAAAGACCATGTGACTACAGTGGTTCAACCTCAACAAGAATACTTTTTGTGCACCAAAACAACTAAATAACAACTTTATTCAACAATATCTAGTGATGGGCGATTTCAAAACACTGATTCATGAAGCTTCGAAGCTTTACGAATCTTTTGTTTCGAATCAGTGGTTCGGAGCCGTATCAAACTGCCAAAGTCACATGAATCATTGAAATTTCGAACCACTTATGACATAACGAAGCCTTGCTTACTGAAATCACGTGACTTTGCCGCTCCAAACCACTAATTCGTAACAAAAGATTCGTAAAGCTTCGAAGCTTCATGAAAGAAAGTCAAACATTTTTGGAACCACATGAGGGGGAGTAAATAATGACAGAATTTTCATATTTGGATGAACTATCCCTTTAATTCCTCTTTTCTTTCAACACAAAGCTTTTACCTTTCAAACAAAAAAAATCACACTAATCCCATTTTTTTTCCATTTATTTGTGCAATGCACATATGTACAGCTCCATGTGGAGAACAGAAACAGAAAAAAAGACAGAAAACAAATTAATGTCACAATAATACTGATACAGCAAACATACACAGAGCTGTATCCAAACCATACCACTTCCTTACAGAGAACAGCATTATTGAACACCACACATTCACTACTGTATACAGAGGTTAGCTTTCAAACATTATATCCTAAGATTGAAGATAAACGGCTCAGTCCACGAGAGGGTGGTGGAAAAGTTCCATCTTTATTCAATTCCTGCTAATCTGTTGTCTTTGTCCATTGTGTGCATTCAAGTCTTTCTTTAGTGCCAGATTGTGTCAAGGGGGAAGGTAACTGATGGCAAAATGTAAGAGAAGACTGCTTTGATAACAGGTAAAGCTTCGGTATATCACCGCATGATCGCGAAAAGAGGAAGGCAAAGCATGATTGAGATGTACAGCAAGTACTGCAAGTTACGACACAAGTGTGTTCTGGATTTACCTAATGCCATTCAAGTGCAAATATACTGAGAAGAGAAAGGGCAGATTAGTGGCTGTACACTCTAGAAACGTTCCTCTGGATCACGTGCCACTTACAGTCAAACATGCAGTACATTATGAGGATACTGAGATATGCTAAAAGATTTATTCACTCATGTTGTTTAATGGACTTAATGATTTCATATGTCAAAATATTAATGGTCCACATGATATGTTCAGTTGGTTTAAAAGACACCTATGGTAATAAAAGAATGTGATTTGAACGCTTTCCATCAATCACATTCCTCAGTCAAAAGGCTTTGTTTATGATTTTTAGTAGTCCTGACCGTTTAGTACTTCAAAAAAGTACTAAGAAGTATGACTTGTTCTTTAGGGCACTATTAACCACTTAAATATATCAGGTTAACATAAATTATGTATGTAAAGACAACCTTAACTTTCAATGTTAATCAAGCCATGTACTTAGAGGTACCTACTATTTTTTTTCTATGGAATAACTACATGAATAACCAATTTCCTTGGACTTTTTATGTTGTAAACAGTATGTTATTATAGTGCAACATATACAGACAGATCAATATTCAGTAGAAAACAACATAAGAATAAACCACTAGTTAAATCTACTGCATTTCACAGATCGAGTTTGGGAAAACCTCCCATTTCCTGTAACGTCTCTCGTATTTATTGTGCTTTTTCCCCACCAGCACTTCGTCTCTTAGCTTCTGAAAGAAGTTACGTTACATTATGCGAGATTTTTCAATGGTTACAGGTTTTTGTGCATACCTCTAGCCCCTGACTGTCTGGGAAACCACAGAGTCTTAGTTCAGTTTACCAAGACTCGCTTTTATTTTCACACATTTCATAGTTGTCTTGCAAAGCCAACAAATAAATAAACACCCCTCAAGCAGGTGTGTACAGTAGGACACAGTCAATACAATGGATAAAAATAGAAATTGTCCTGCATACTGTGCTGTAGCATGCAAAACTTTATTAAATAACTCTCTATGAAGGATTTGGACTAAACTTTGTGTTGTTTAACAAAGTTTTGCAAGCCGTGACAGCGTGTGGCTTGTCTTGCAGAATTGTGGAGTGTCTAGACATATTTTTTCATTTGTTTCCTTCAGCACTAAACCTCTTTAATAAATCAAATTTTACCCAACATTATATGATGACCTGGTTGACTGATAATGTTCATATTTCACAGCTGTGTAAGGACAAAGTCTGAACTTTGTTATGTAGGCGAGTCCTGGGAAAGACACAAATAAGAGTTTTTAAAACAATGCTGAATGCTACTTTTTCCACCAGCAGTCTTCTCATACAGCAGTTATGTTGGCCTAGTGCATGATCGAGAGAGAGATACACACAACTATACTGTAGATGTAAGCTCTGATGTCTCTATGAAGCAGGGTCCTGGAGGTGGGAGAGATAACAAAGGAGCATTTCAAGGACTTTTGGGTTGCAGGGCGTCTAATCTGGGCAGGAACTGCTGACTGGTTTTGATCATATAGAGTAAGTCTTAGTACAGTGCTTTCTGTCCTTGGCTATCAAATTCTGACCAGGCATCATTTAGTTCCATAAAAATCATCTTGGCATATTGTTCGTAGGGTTGTCCAGTAGCCTGCAGATGGGAAGAGAGAAGAAAAAGACACATTTTGTCTTTTAAAATGCCTTAACTAGATATTTTAAGGGGGTCATATCATTTTTTTCCCCCCCTGAGATCCATGTATAGATCCACTTGATAATTAAACAGGCAGATCCACTGCCATTTAAAAGTTTGGGGTCAGTAAATTTTTTTGAAAATACATTTATTCAGCAAGGATGCAATAAATTGATCAAAAGTGATACGTAAAGACATGTTACGAAGATTTCTATTTCAAATAAATGCTGTTCTTTTGAACTCTCTTGGCAAAGATCATGGTTTCCATAAAAATATTAAGCAGCACAACTGTTCTCAACCTTGATAGCAATAAGAAATGTTTCTTGAGCAGCAAATCAGCATATTAAATCTTATTTCTGAAGGCTGGAATAACGGCTGCTGAAAATTCAGCTTTGCCAATACAGGAATAAATTACATTTTAAAATATATTAGAATAGACAATAGTTATTTAAAATTGTACTAATACTTCAAAAATTTTACTGTTTTACTGCATTTTTGATCAAATAAATGCAGCCTATAAACATTTATATAGACATTTATAAAATATTATAGACCCTAAACTTTTGAATGTTACTGTAATTTTGCAAGCTTCATACTTTCTCTTTAAGTGCTTCAACATAAACTGAGCAAATACGTCTCTTACCTTGTCAGGATGTACTACCAGCACAGCTTTGCGATAAACCTTCTTCACCTGCTCTGGTGTGACAAGGTCAGCCATCCCTACAGGTTTCCAGCGGTTCTCCCCCTCCCAAAGCACTGTGTGCATGGTGGACAGCAACGCTCTGATGTTCCTTTCCTTCCCCTCAATCCACTCCAGAATCTGCCATAAAAAGCACCATTATATTAAAACATAATAATCTGATTTAGACTTGAACTACAACAAAGTCTTTAAAAAGAGAAATACGTAAGGGACAATGTACAGTCAGCTGGTCATTATCACAATCTAAACGGCAAACATATTTGACAATGACTGATGAATAAGAGTCAAGTATTCCAGTCTGCCATGTAAAAATATATTTAAATATCAGCTTGCATTTATGTGTGTGTGTTTTATGTTTCACCTTGAGTCTCTCTGGGTCCATTTCTTTTGCCATCTCCTCTTTTCTCATTTCTGCTATGGTTTTTGGCCCTTTCTTCTCCTTTGAGCCAGCAAAGCCCTGGCCTGAGAGTAGGTCATCAAAGTTAGCAGCCGAAACCTTTGGTCTGGTTCCTGGAAGAAACAGGAATTATTATTAATACTGAATAGTCGATGATTCAATGCTTCGATAGGAGGATCCTGATTCGACCACCAATCTCACAGCCGAATCTTCGCAAAGGTGTTATGAAATGAGATATGGGGGTGCTTTTACATAGATGTACTGCTTCTCTCCCAATAGGTTAATATACAGCCTATTGTGTTAATGCTGTAAATAAAAATGTGAAAAGAAAGAAGCTTTTAATAAATATGCTTTAATGTGCATGAATAAATCCAACCACCCCTGTGACAGATTTAAGTTTCACTTTCCATGATCCGTGACCAACAGAGGAGCATCTTGGCGGCAGGGATTAAATCTTTAACAATGTCTGGGATAAGAAAATCGAGTGTGGAATTGGATGCACTTTGAAATGGTAAAAGAGGATCCAAAATTATAATTATTAGAACAGTATATTCTGTTCTAATTCAATTCTGTAAATTAATTTTTGAATGTTTTTTGGTGCATCGATGTTGCATTGTAGAGTTAAAGCTTGCTCGCACAGGCAATTTAGCTGATTTAATTGTATTTGTCGACATGTGAAATGCATACCTATCTGCAGTGTGGCCTTTCTGCAGTTTATAAATAAATACATATATATATATATATATATATATATATATATATTAATAAAGGTCGTCTTTTTAAAAGATGTTATATAAGTCTAAGGTGTCCCCTGAATGTGTCTGTGAAGTTTCAGCTCAAAATACCCCATAGATTTTTTTTTATTCATTTTTTTAACTGCCTATTTTGGGGCATTATTACATATGCACTGATGCAGGCTGCGGCACCTTTAATTGCTCGTGCCGATACTCCTTTGGCCTCAAGCGCGAAAGAGTTTGTGCGCACTTTCTAGCGGACTGCTGTTTTCAAGTGCTCAAGTTCATTTGTAGCATTTAAAACAACTGATTGTAGTTTTTAGTGTTTATTTTTATTTTACTTTTTTCAAAATTGAACAGAATTTTAATATTAGCTATTTATCAGTTATTGGCTATAACATAAATGAAAATATTGGCTTATCATAACGGTGCATGCCTAAAATATTATAATGTTACAATGAACACATCCGCATGAGCACAACTCCTTCAGACCGGACCAGAATCTATGAACAATCACTAGGCAGTTGTGTCCAGTTTCTCACCCATGTTAGGCTGTGCTTTTGCTCCAGCGGCTCCTGGCGATGCTCCACCCACGTTGGAGAAGCTGACGTTGTAGTTGGGTCTGTTCTGTGGTGAAGTGTGGGGCATAGAGGGTCCTGGTGCTTTAGGTGGGGTCTGATGTTGTACACCCTGGGCCGGCGGCTGCCATTGAGCCCCAACTCCGGGCTGCCATGAGGGGAAGCCTGTGCTGGGATGCCAGCCTCCAGAGGCAGTGTGCTGAGGAGAGGGAGCAGGACGCTGAGGGGAGCCCATGGGTGGAAATGCTCCTCCAGTACCAGTAGGTGTGGTGGGCTTGCTGGAGAATCCTGAACCACCTTAGAAAGAACACACAGATTTTAAAGGTGAATCCATGATTAATTTATTAACATGAGGCTCTAAAAAAAAAAAACTTTATTCTATTTACCTCCTCCCAGTCCGGCTCCTAGGTTACCTAGATCTGCAAAAGGGTCCAGAGTGTTGGGTTTGGTCTGGTGGGTGGGAGTCCCATGAACTGAGCTGGTTGGACTAGTGCTGGCAGACTTACTTCCCATCCCAAAACCTCCTGATATGACAAATCAGGATTTACAATTTAGTGTGCTTCACAGAATATAGATTATTTGTTTTCCTGTAAAGTTTGGTTGAGAGTTTTACTTCTGTCAACATTTTAAGCTAGATAAAGTTAGGTCAAGTAAAATTAGGTTTTGTCAAACTTGCAAGAATGATTTGTGATGATGTCTTAATAGCATCAGAAAAAATGTCCCTACATTTATGGATGTCCTAAAGTTTAATAACTATCTGAAAGTTGAATAACTTTTATCCTGTATAACAATAATAATGATAGAAAATAGTAATAATAACAGTATAATTTCCAATAACAAAATAAAAAAAAACATATAAAAAAAATTTGATTTTAAATAAAATGTATGTGTGGGAAATGTATAATAGTAACTATTTTTTTTAATAATTAGAAAATAAATATGTGTAAATATGCATGTAAAAATTTGAAATATATAAATATATATATATATATATATATATCATATACATATTACAGTAGTTCAGATTTGTACTTGCAAATTTACCTGCAAATCAATTCACTGGTCCTAACATATATGTATGTATATATATATATATATATATATATATATATATATATATATATATATATATATATATATATATATATATATATATATATATATATATATATATATATACACACACACACACACACACACACACACACACATGTGCACACACACACATGCAAGTACAACTCTGAACTACTAGCCAGATCGGGCAAGGGGTATCCAGCTCTATTGATTAAAAAGAAATAAACAAGAAAAAAGGCAGTCATATTATGTTTCACAAGAGATTAACATTTATGAGCAATATGAGCTCATCACACCAGTCCAGATGGCAGGTCAGTAGTGAGTCATTTTGTTTTTTTAGGTGTAATTTCACAGGAGGCCACCAGGTGGCACATCTTGAGTTCAAAACAAAACTTGCCTGCAGCAGGAGCAGGTTTGTTCCATTCCCATGCTCCCGTAGTGTTCTGCTGTTGGATGTTGACAGAGGGAGTAGTGGGTGGAACAGGTGAACTGCGACCTGTGAAGAGATCATTTTTTAACTTAATAGCTCTCCATGTATCACTTACATATTAAAAAAATACTGAAAATCATATGGATAATACAAATGCGAATGGCATCCAGCTATTTTTGACTAATATTTACCACAGGAAAATGACATCCGATTAGATTAAGAAGTTACTACAAATCTTAAGGCGAGACACTTTTTTTTTTTTTTCTGGCTATTGACAGTATTTCTAGATTTATGATAAAAAAGAACTCGTAAACTAAATGAAATAAAAAATTTAACCTGGCTTTATACAATGTTCAGATTTCTGATACACTGAAGACAAAGACAAATCAATAAAATTTATTTTAGAATGCATTGTTGTATAAAAGAGATTCATATTTAATTAGATGGTCATAATTAATTAAAAACGGTCAAATTAGTTTCCCTTTCTTTGTGTTTTCAAGCAAGCTAATAACTTAGCCTACTAGCTTAGCATAAGACTAACTGGTTAAGAAAAGCTAAAACAAGTTATGATAACGCTCCATGGGGGGGATGGGATTCTGGGATATGTAGGATCTTGCATGAGTGCTTGATTAAAAAACATTTGCAACACATTATAAGGTATCATATTTCTCTTATTTTCAGTAGATGCAAGGCTCTGAGTAACAGAATGTAGCAATCTGCAGTATTTGGCATCATGCAGTGCTCCTTTCAAGTTCTCTTGCATGCTTGAAAAAAAGAAAAGGAAAAACACTAGAGTTCCAAATAAATATCAGCTCTCCATGTTACAGTAGTGCGGTTTCAAGGCCTTCAGAGATTTTAGTCAAAGAGGAGGTTTCAAAATCATACGCCACTTGTATGAAGTGATTGGAAACAGTGTTAAATTTTGTTGCTGTATTCCATATTGGAATTAATCTACTTCGCATATTCCCAGAAACAATACAGGTTTTCAGTTGTCCTTCATAGAGCACATGCTGCAATCGACCACACACATTGTACTTAAACAAATAATCAAGCTCAAGGGCCAATAATAATTCCACTCTCTCCACATCAGCACTTTGAATAAGACATTTACTACTGAGCTATTTTATAGAGATACATTTGCAAGGCTATTTTGTTGATCATATTCTGAAGGATTTAACACAAAAGAGCTTGGCTGGTTGTTATGGTGACATTGCCCACACACTGGCAGTACTGAGAGGCAAAAGCACATGCCTTACCCATGCCCATGTTCTGCATTGTAGGAGACGGAGATCGTGCAGCATGCAGGAAGGGGTCTGGCTGCCCCATATTACCTGGACCCAGGAACGCCCCAATGAAGTCCTGCGGCTTAGATGCGGGAGCGGATGCAGGCCCAGACCCGAATGGGTCGAAAGCTAAGGAATTAAAGAAAGGATTCAGTATCTTTTGCTGAAATGGACATTTATAAGACATATAGTTCTGACTCTCACATCTGATTGGATAAAATAAATTCAAAGCTGTTGCCAAAATATGCATTATATGGTCACAGCTGTGCATATTTTATGTCGTAAACAACCTTGAGTTAAGAAATTATTGCAAATTTCAATAAATAAATAAAAATAACATATATATACACTACCACACTACCAATAGTTTGGTGTCAGTGAGATGTTGAAAGAATATTTTTGCTTATGCTCACCATGGCTGCATTTATTTGATCAAAAATACAGTAAAAACAGTAATATTATGAAATATCACAATTTAAAATAACTGTTTCTGTTTTAATTTATATTAAAATGTAATTTATTCCTGTGAAGGCAAAGCTGAATTTTCAGCAGCCAGCCATTATTCCAGTCTTCTAATGCTCTCTTTGATGAATAGAAAAGAACAGCATTTATTTAAAACAGAAATCTTTTGTAACGATATAAATGTCTTTACTGACACTTTTGATTAATTTCATGCATCCTTACTTAATAAAAAGCATTAATTTCTCAAAAACAAAAAACCTTACTAATCCCAAACTTTTGAATTGTAGTATAAATATATTTGATGGGAAACTGCTTTTAATTAATAATTCATTTTTATTATTATTGTTACTATTATGTAATAATATTAATAAATAATGTTAAATGTTTAAATGTTTTTATTACATTGCTGCAACAGCCATTTTATAAAGCAATATACCATGTTACAGCAATTTTAAACGTGCCATCGAATGAAAAATTGAATTTATCTTGGCATAGTTGAATAACGAGTTCAGTACATGGAAATGACATACAGTCTCAAACACCATTGTTTCTTTTTTAAAAATCCACAAAACATACTTACTGCCTCCAGATCGAGGTGATGGACAGGGTGATGAGGAAGTTGTGGATCTCCGCGGGGTGGACTGAGCAGAGGTGGGGCCGCTGGCCGGCTGTGGTGTAGGCGGAGCTCCAAACAGGTCCCCCAGCAGGTCTGTGGTGGTACTGGTGGTCGGAGGTTGTGGGGAGGATGGAGGAAGCTTAGCTGCATCACCGTCCAGCCCCAGTAGATCTACTTCCTCAGCTGCTGGAGGAGGGGCCGCTGCAGACTGGGGCTCCGGCTTCTTAGCTTTTGATTTTTCATTGCTCATGTTGCTCTGCTGGCTAGAAAGGGAGAGCATCTCATCATCTGAGGGTTCACTCTCTTCATTCGGACCCACTCTGCCTCCGCAACTCCCATGCCCCTGGGCAGGATCTAAGGGACAGACGGAGAAATGGTTAGACCTAAAGAACAAAGTCAAGTTTGCCCATATGATTTGCGTGTTATTTTTTTGTTAGTTTTATGTGAGAAGCATAACATTTCAGTGTACCTCTCAAATTCAAAGCCACTAAAATCAATTAGTTTTCAACTACCCATCAAATTGTCTAAATTTAAAAGTCAACTACAAATCTATTAATGAACTATTTACTGTTGACTCTCACAAGTCTCCTACACTACATCTTACCTTCCAAGTCCAAGCCCTCCATTTCATCTTTTGAGCAGAAAATAAAGTACATTAAACAGATGGTGTTTAGTTTAATGGTGCACAGACACTCTACAGATTGCCAGCGAGTGACTGATGAGTTGACTTGTTTAAAAAGCTCACTGAGGGACAAACTACTGAGCTCTTAATGGTGATTAACTCCACAGGGACACTGTGTCACTCTCTATCATATGAGAAAACAGCAACTTTACTTCAAGATAAAGAACATAAGGCCTTCCAATTAGGGCTGTGTGATATAGCTAATAAAATAAACTACTGTTCAAAAGTTTGGGACAAATGGTAAACAAAATGCTGTTCTTTTGAACTTTCAACTCATGAAAGAATCCTGAAAAAAATGTAGCAGTGTTTCCACAAAAATAGTATGCAGAACAACTGTTTTCAACAGTTAAAGGGTTAGTTCACCCAAAAAATGAAAATTCTGTCATTAATTATTCACCCTCATGTCGTTCCAAACCCGTAAGACCTTCGTTCATCTTCGGAACACAAATTATAATATTTTGATGAAATCTGAGAGCTTTCTGACACCTCAATAGACAGCAATTTAACAACCACTGTCAAGGTCCAGAAAGGTACTAAAGACATTGTTAAAATAGTCCATGTGACTGCAGTGGTTCAACCTTAATTTTACAAAGCGACGAGAATATATTTTGTACACAAAAACTAAACAAAAATAGCGACTTTATTCAACAATATCAACACTCTTCTATGTCATTCTTTTAAGCTGTTTACGTCCAGTGCTTCCAGGTCAAATTGCTGTCATAGACCTCTCAGATTTCATCAAAAATGTCTTAATATGTGTTCCGAAGATGAACAAAGTTCTTACATGTTTCGAACGACATGAGGATGAGTAATTATTGTCAGAATTTTCATTTTTAGGTGAACTAACCCTTTAACAATGTTTCTTGAGCACCAAATCAGCATATTAGAATGATTTCTGAAGGGTCATGTGACACTAAAGACTGGAGTAATGGCCAACACAGGAATAAATTACATTTTAAAATATATTAAAGGTGCAGTATGTAAGAATTCTGTCAGCTAGAGGTCACTAGAAGCCTATTCAAAAAAAGGCGTAGCTTGATGACCCCAAGTTTGAGAGCGGAATCTTGGGACACGTGGTCTCTACTAGTGTTGTCACGATACCAAAATTTTGACTTCGATACGATACCCAACTTCAGTATCACGATACCGATACTTAAACGATACTATGGCAAAAACCTAAAACAGTAGGAAAAGTAAATAAATAACATATGACAGAACTGTGGCTAGCATTTTTATTGGCCACAATTTTGATGTTGGTAAATTACATTTTATATGATTAAAGCTGACTTTCTTATGCTTAAATTACTTTGAGTCATTTTACTTGATTTAGAAGATTTAAAACACTTTCAAACTTTTAAATGCAGACTGACCACCCAAATCAAGATTACATTTTATATCAGCTGGTATGTACAGGTGGGCAAGAGGTGGACAATGTATGAGCATGAGCTAGTATGAGAACAAGTTATTTGTGTTATGCTATATAAAAGAACAAAGAAGCAAATTACAAAAACAGTAGTAAATTAAAAATAATCTTTTTTCAGATACACTAAGTTTATTTAACATATTTAACAGGTTTTGTTGTTTGATTAACATTAATGATGGACAGGCCTATTTAATTGGGCTGCTGAATGCATGGACGTAACTGACAAATATCCAGTTATTACCCACCTGTTTACGTCCACTTAAGCCATAACCGACTGTATTCACGCGAGATACTCCACATGATGGACATTTAGACATCTGTGTGCACGTGTATTTGACTATTCAGACGCGTGGAAAACTGATCGCGCGCGCGACAGACAGAGAGAGAGAGAGAGAGCGAGAGAGAGAGAGAGAGCGCTTCTGTTGTGTGTCATTCAGCGCAATTCCGCCTATCCCTCCTTCACTAACTGCATGTAAATAACGAATTGTGTGATTGGATTGTAATTTTGTGCTACGACGATCTTCGACGACCATTAGGCTGTAAACTTAAATTATATTCAACTCGCCAAAGTGGCTAGTGGGAGTGGCTGTCATCAAGCCCTGCATGTAAGTGTTTTGACAGTGAGAATATTGATTACTGTAAATAATTAGAGCAATGTTATTAAAGCATAAATTGGTTTAAAATAATTGTATAGTCCCTTCACATATTTGTTTTTTAAAATTAATTTTATTTTAGCAACCAGATATCACTTATTAGACTCAATAATACACCTCTTTGCGGATGTCTGCTTGCATGAGTAATATAAATAACACTCATTTAATTTTTGAGAGCATAAACATAACGCTGGTATCACATTCACTAACCTGTCGCTCTTTAAATTCTCTGTACAAATCGGGATGTTTGGCAAGTTGGATGCTCCCTTCGCTTGCGTTATTTTGTAACGTATTTTGCAGACGGGCTTTGTGGTGTCCGTGGGCTTGCCCTGACTGTCGGCAATGTAAGCAAAATAATGCCATATTTTGCTTTGTGCATCTGCCGTTGCGCAGTTGACAGGAATAAACACGCACTCAATGTGCCTCAGAAGCAGCGCGCTGCACACACACTGCTCCCTGCTGTCGCACATTAGGAAATACAGCTGGCACTCAAAGTACCGGTACTAATAAAATGAAGAACCGTACCGTTTCTAAAAGCAGGGTATCGCGATACCTTTCTAGTACCGGTATATCGTGCAACACTAGTCTCTACCTTAACGGACGGTGCAGGACTTGGGAAGAAATCATGTTCATGGATGTGATTATTAACATTACTGTAGTATGAAGCAGAGCAAGGCAGAGTGTTGTGGGAGCTGAATGAGGCCGCTGGAGCAATTGCGCAACACACGCCTCACGATCAGCGGAACTTTATTATGCCACAGTCGCTGGCACCACTTCCGCTTTTCCGGTCATGAGTATGAGGTAACACAGCTCTGTTTATCATATTAGATACATTTGAGAGTGTTGAAAATTATGTTATAACGTTACTCTGTGCATTCGCTCTGTGGCTGTTGTGAGACACTTGTTTCAGACACACTGCAGTAAGATAGATCGATTTTAGAATATCATATTAAATGCTGGATGGCTTGTGTTGATCAATGGCATGCAGTTCATTTTAAAACTTATTGTATGATGGAGAAAATTCTGTATTACTGTTACTAAAAATAAAGCTGCATCTGACTATGCTATGTTAGCTGCTTCACAAAATAGTGTTTTCTCTGAAGCATGGTAAAGCATGGTACTCCCAAAAAATCAAGAAAATTAGATTTAAACAATAAGACTAAACGTGTTGAGCTATATAACAATTAGTTTTCTGTCTATAAATATATCAAAACACTTGTTCCCTTGTCTATTAAAACATGTAATATATTAAAGCGTCTTTGGTGTTTCCATGGTTTCTACAAAATAAAACCGGAAACCAAGGCAGACCGAGGTTAACGCGGGTATGATGCAATTGACAGGCGACTCCTCACACGTTCCGGAGCCTTGGTTAAAATTGCAATTTTCTCATGATTTACAAATAGTTGGAAACATTTGGGATATTTTAAGTACTCAAGTGAACAAAATATATAACACTGGGCTAGTGGTTTTTGGATGTTTTACTGCAAAAATATTACATATTGCACCTTTAAAACAGAAAACAGTATTGTATTAATATTTCACCTTATTAATATTTTTACTGAATTTTTGATCAAATAAATGCAGCCTTGGTGAGCATAAGAAACTTCAGTCTATTTATGATATTAAAAATATACCTCAATATTTATGTACTTGCTGAGATAGTTTAAATGGGTGATTTTTTTTTCCCCGATCAGACGCTACACATTTTAGCTTCATACTACTTGTGTGTGTTACCTGCAACAGCAAGTGCATCCTGGTGTTCCTGATGACAGGAGAAAAGCACGTTGGGGCTCAGGTCTTTGGTGGGGAACTGCTCCCACGGTGGAGTGAGATCTTTCTGTTTCTCTGTGCTTTCAACCTCAATGTCTAACAGCACATGAAACAGCTGCGGGTATTTCTCTGGAGAATCACAGGCATCCAGCTCTGTCCTGGACAAACACACACAGACTTCACTGCAAAGCTGCAAATAGTTAAACAACATGTACTATACATAAACTTTTTTTATTATTATTATTATTATTATTTTTTTTTTTTTTTTTTAAGATTTTAGGTTTAAATATCTATGAATGTATAAGGAAATCTAGTCTGATGAAATGCCTACAAGCTCGAAACATAACCCGTGTGAGTCTTATATTAAATTTTTTGCTTATTTTTGGAGCTTTGGTGTGCCGACTTTTTCCTGCTTTTTAATAATATTTTTTGGTTGAGCACCCATCTTTGAGCATAATTTTGCCGGTGATGTGCATGCTTTGTCCTGATTTTGTATGAATGTATAAGGGAAAGCGTATATGCTGGGGTGCTGTATCTGGTCACCCCATATATTTAAAGTTGCAATAAAAAAGATGTGATATACTGTGACATATTGTGACATACATCCAAGTGTAACAGATCATCAGTAAAGAAAGAATTTAGGGCAGGGACTTGGTTTTATGCATCAGTTGTTGACTGGATGCCATGATTTTAATAATTTTTAATCACATTTTAGATTTTAGACAAATCTTTAAAAGCACAAATATGCCATGTAGTCTATAAATTAATAATGTCATAGAATTGTATGTATAATAATAAGAAGAAGAATTTAAAGAATGTTGATTGAAATAGTTTTACACCCTAACCAGGTGCCCTAACCAGGTGCTACATGATAAAGCAAAAAGCAATCTTCTCCATGTAAATCAGAGTTTCTGTCCTAACATGCTGCTACATTGATAAGCAAAGAGTGACTGGACATTTTGTCAATTCACTATGTGTACTTTGAATCAATTTGAAATCGACATTCTGCTTAAATCTAGATTAACTGTTTCAGATTTTCCATTGTTACAGCATGATGATTATGAAAGAAGTGGAAAGAAACACTTACTTCATAAACTTTAAGACTGTTGTGCCGGGAGCGATGAAACCAGTATGGAACTGAATCTGGAATATCTGGGTGTTTGTTACCTGCAAACACCCCAGAATTTAAACACTGACAAATGCTGAAGATGTTGCAACTTTTCAGTCACTAACAACTAGCAAGAACAGAAAGCTTACATCAGGATTCCTATACATTTTCCATTTCAAAATTCCATACTTTTCCATACAAAATTCCAAACCTATCTGTAGACCGTATTTAACATAAATGTTTCATACAGTATAATTTTCAGCATTATATTTGGTATATAGTATAGCAATCTAAAAATTTTTTATTTTCTCTGTTTTTCTTGAAGTGACAACATGTGCTTACATGATCAGAAGAAACCTAAAACGCTTTATAACCTCTGACATAACAATTTGATACTGTAAATGTGGTTTGAATAGCATGTTTACCAAGCAGCAAAGTACAGTCTGATTTAGATGATTGTTTGCTTCTTTATCTGTTTCTGGTTTGAGTGACACACACACGTTCATTTATTGAAGTTCTAAAGAGATTCACTTATGGCAAAGACGAACAGTTTTGCGTAATGAAAATGTGTGCCTTGAATTTATTCAGTCCTGTTTGACAATCACTAAACTATCACAAAACTTTTGCAATGAAAATACTTTGCTTGTATGATACATTTTTAGAAATTCTTAATTTTATATTTTAGAAAACTGAATTGGGGCAAAAACACAAATATTTTTCCATACTTATCCAGACTTGGAAATTATTCAAATAAAAGTCTACACAAATTTTCCACACTGTATAGGAAACTTGTTACATGTAGGCCTATATATACTCATCCTATTGTTTCCTTCTCTGCTGCAGCTTTAAATTTAAAAGGGGTAACAGTTAGTTATTGGTCTCATACCTTGGCCTGAAGTGCATGGGAACGCATGTGATAGACTGAAATCACCACGTCTCCTTGGGCACTCACTCCTACAGGAAAGACCACTTTGCCCTCTTGAATCCTGTGTTCCCTGAGAGCAGCATACATGAAGATATACATCAGCGCACAAAAATATCATTATTTTTAAGTTCTACATAAATTATCTTGTACACAATTCAGAAATACCCTTCAAAATAAAATAAAGAATTTTGGGATACAGAAAACAGGATACAGAAAATTCAAATTAAGATTTTCAGGAAGTAGAATTAAAATGGGATTACATACATTCATCTACCTGCTGTTAGTGTATTTTTAATAATACATTTTATTTTTCAGCATGAATTTTTCATTCATAAATATGTTCATCATACAAATAACATGGGGATTTCTTTAAATTTCCATTCAGTAAATTCTTCTTCCTGTCATTCTAATTCAATCTCCAGTGAGGTGTGAAGAATTTACGTTAGAATTTATTCGGCAAATCCGTTTCCAACGCATTAACTCTTTTTCGCACAAGTCAAAAACCACCTTAAGCAAGCTTAAAAACTTTTTTACGAATTAAGGGATTTTTTTTTTCTAAATTTCCATCACTCATTTCTGATGTGATACTAAAAAATGCGCATAAAAATGCAAACATTGCTAATAAGACACTAAGAGCCATATTGGACAGGACAATATATTACTATTCATGACATATAATTTCAGCTATGTTAAATGAACCATTAGCAGAGTATCTATAAGGACATGCTTACCTCATTTTCTCATACTCCTGAGCTGTAGAAAATATCTTGGTCTCACCAATAAGTACGTCACAAAATGGCCGACAGCCACTGCGTTGTTTGTTGAAGCAAGGAACAGGACTCATTGTGACGGCTTTAATGACTAGCGGTTTGGAGTGGGGCACGGTGGGCTTCTCTGAGACTAAACTGCATACATAACCTATGTACCTGAATAAACACACACACACACACACACACACACACACACATATATACAAGACTGTCATACCTTGTTTAATCTAGGACTAGGTTTTGATCAAACATTGCATTCTTAAACTAATATGCAGAGAAATCGACATTTCAAGATAAAAGTAATGTATGCCATACTTTTTATAAGTTCATCATCTACTGTAAGATTATTGTTAAGTATTTATACCTTTCAGTAGTTTCTATCAAAGCTACACTTTGCGAGAGCTTCAATCTGATTGGTCGTACCTCCTATGGGAGGGCCACAGGCCAGATCCAGGCCTCTTGGCGCTGAGAAGATGCATGGCTGGCACCGGGTTGGCAAAAAGGTGGCAGAAACAGAACATGGCACAGACCAGCACGCCCGAAGGAGCTCTGCCATCCTGAAAGAGCAAACGTGTTAGGACAGGCTTGGATAATACTGATGTTTCTTGTTAAGTTCCTCCCTTTCTCTTGTACTTATAGCCCAGTGTTTTAATCTTCACTGTCAGTTGTAGTTTATTATGACCTGTCTTGGATATTCTTGTGAATAAAGCTGAAAATAGATCCTTAACTTTCTCCCCGTCTGAACATTACAATTATATTATATTATATTATATTATATTATATTATATTATATTATATTATATTATATTATATTATATATTAATTTTTGTGATAAATGGTTAATCAATATTTTCAATTTCACAAATAAATAAATAAAACAAACTGTGAATCTTTAACATCTTTCAGGCTTTCTTTTTGTAGTATCATTTTTTATTCAAATCATGCATATTTTGTACCACACAGTTTCATTAAAAAAATACTGATTTGACATACTGTCCTATTTTTAATTAAAGATAACGATGAATGGTGCCAGAAATGTTGTTTTCTTTGTAAGCTTAGTCATATCTCAGAAATGTATATTTTTTATGTCATAATTAGCCTTAAGAAACTCTGGGCCTTTTTGAACATGACTCAAATGTAAATAATGAATCTGATTTAACAGTTAATGCTTAATAACCACAACAGGCAACAGGCTTAAACATCAAAAGACTTCCTTACCGAACAGGTGATCACACACACATTCTTGGGGTTTTGCTTGAGCCAGTTGTACATATTCTTACACACGGCAAATAGGTTGTGAAGACTTGGGGCCTGCCTGGAAGGCCAATTGCATTCTGAAACCTACAGATAAACGAGAAGAAGAAAAAGTGAGAGAGAAGAAGACAGGTGAATAAGAGAGATATACAAATGAATTAAGATTCGGATAATCATGGATAAAATACAAACATTTTTAAAAAGACATATAAGAAAACAATTCCTACAACAACAAGGGATTTGTGTAAGAAGAAAACTTAGAAGAATCATCATATATTACATATATTATTTATATTTAAGCCAAACCTTCATTATAAATAATACATCAATGTTGCTGCACTTTTGTCATTAAAAAAAGAATAACAAGTGATCCCAAAATGATATCTTTTAGAACTATAACAGCAAATAAGTCATGAGATTGAAATAGTTAAATCATGCAGTTAATCTTAGGAGTTATTTAAATTACATGGGAAAAGTTCTGTTTAATATTTAATGAAAAAAGGCCATAAGAGTCAAGACAGCCACTAGTATCATTTCTAGACAGAAATGAGTCTTGTAGAATAAGTAACTCGCACTACACCAGTGTTTCCCAAATCTTTTATGTTCCCCAGAGCACCATCAATAAGGCTTAAGTACCCCTTGACTGACACAAACAGAATTGCATTCCTTTTAACTCATATTTGCATTAAAGGATTAGTTCACTTTAAAATGAAAATTACCCTCAAGCCATCCTAGGTGTATATGACTTTCTTCTTTCTGATTAACATAATCAGAGTTATATTAATAAATATCCTGATGCGTCCATGCTTTATAATGACAGTGAAAGGGACCAACGAGTATGAAGCTGAAGAAAGTGCATTCATCCATCATAAACATACTATAAAAAAACGGCTCTGGGGGGTAAATAAAGGCCTTCTGAAGCAATGCATCTGCGTAAGAAAAATATCCATATTTAACAAGATATAAAGTAAAATATCTAGCTTCCGCCAGACCGCCTTCCCTATTCAACTCACAAAGAAAGTGTAATGCCTCTCGCTTATGTTACGTCCTACGTATCTTTTTATGAAGATTTGCTTTTGACAACAATCAACGCTATGGGTGTGGAAAACAAACTCGCCATTTACCTTCTTCTCTTTTTAATGAGACATTTGGGACCTAATGTATTAACATTTTACACGACTGATTTAATATGGATTGCAATTTAAGCTACAAAGTGAAAATATTAGTAATGGTTGTCCATTTTTTGACATTCCCCATGACATTTTACAGAGGAAGCATGACAAAATGTTGTTGGCCACTTCCCACTATTGAATTTTGTTGTAAATCCTGTTCTGAGCTCTAATACAAATATTTTCATTCAAATAAAATCAATCTGTGATGAAACAGGATGAAAAAAAGAATAGCTATATTCATGTTATGTTCTCTGAAATGTCTTAATAATAGGGGTTGCACAGACTAGTCGACTTTTTAAAGCACTGCCATGATGCTTTAAGCTTGACATTGATAGATGTTGATCATGTGATTTTGACACTGCCTTGCAGGTGAGGAGCCCGGTGGGTCATTGCAGTAAAACAGCAGTGGTACATCAAGTGTGAAGAAATACTTCAATAAAGATGAAGCCTTGCAAAATATGCAAGTCTGTCCTGAAGTATAACAAAAGTACAAGTGCAATGCACACTCATCTGAAAAGGCATCTGCTAATGCTAGCTGAGAAACGATGCAAATCATCTTGACAGCAGTCAATTAGCGACTTCACAAAACGGCCTGCTGTGACAGAGAAGAGACGGCAGCAAATTAGCAATTTGCTGGTGAATTTCATTGTCAAAGACTTTCGACCTTCAGCTGCAGTGCACAATTTTTAGAGAAATACTGCACTTTTTTTTTTAAACCTGGCTAAAAAATGGGACACCATTCCGCAACAGCCGAAGAAGTCAGTGAATATTTATTAACACCACATATTCCCACTATAGAGAAAACCCTGTAGTGGTGGGCCTACGACGAGGACACATTTCCCAGTTTGGCAAAGCTCTGCAAAATCTACTCAGCTGTCCCAGCTACAATTTTTTCACTGGCATGGAATACCATCACCCGACAGCGGGCGAGCCTCCATCCAGCCCACGTCGATTCCCTCACCTTCTTGCATGCAAACCAGGATCGAAAAGCAAAAACTGTGACTGAGTAGGACTGTGACAGTGAGTGGGCTTAGATCTTGCGTGGGTGTTATTAGTATGTTAGACCAACATATGCCAAAATATTTTTGGGAGTTTGTGTTATTGTTGCATTATTACCCTTAAGTTACAACATGTTATGAGCTGTCTGTCAGTATCTGTATAATTTTTTGCAAATAAATTACAAATTGTGGCATGTTGCAAAGCATTCCCATCTCTTTTTATTAATGACGTCATCAGCCATTAGTTAACGTTGACTCGATTCTGATCTCATAACTATCGACTTCAATAAATCTGAGGTCGTTCAACCCCTGCTTAATAACATCTTCTATAATTTTGCTTCTTATGTTTAAATTTTTGACTGGACATCGAATTCTCTTTTATTGGCACAGAGAACATTTGCATTTAATCTATGAATTTCTTGTGCAATATCACATATTTTGATGGAAATTGCATATGGAAATGATGAGGCTATGCATGTTAAAAAAAGGTATATAGCCTACTTTCAGGGTGAAAGCCCCAGATGTTTGAGAGCAGATTGTTTTGACAGTTCAGTGAGCAATGATAGAGAAACTTTCTCTGACAACAACCTAAAGGCAAATTTATTTATAAATGAAATCCAGATGGGTTGTTTAACAAAGGTAAAGTGATTTTCACTCTTTGTATGTTGCAATTTAATTATGTATGAAATTTCCCCCATGAGCTCATACACCATAATTTTCTGCAAATTTTAATAAGAAGTCATGACTTACAGGCAACAAAGACAACATGGAAATCTTTCCAAGTACTTTAATTTGAACACAAGCTCTTAGTACTTTGCCCACTGGCACTTTGATTTGTAAAGTGATCTGGAATGTGAAATTAAAGTATGTAAGGCAATATGACTGATTGCACTCACTCTGTTGGAGAACTTGGCCCCTCGGTAGTTCCTCTGTGACAGGTTGAAAACAGTGTAGTGGTCGGCATGCCCGGAGTCCAGAAATGAACGGATATCCTCTGTGTGGTTCCTGTAGCCCATCTCCACCGCCTCAGCAGGATATGACATCACTGACAGAGTAAACGGACAATTAGAAAAGGATTATAACACTTCTTTCCAGTAAGTCCAGTGTGGCTTATACGAACACTGCATTTAGTGCATAAACACAAACACAATAATATTAGCATCTGATATACTCCAACTCCCTTATAGTAGTGGCCATGATGTACGACGTGGGAAATTGACATCTTCACCCTTTATTCATATATTAGTAAACATTTGTCAAAGATTCTGTAATTAGGGCCCGAGCACCGATGGTGTGAGGACCCTATTGTAATTGCTCGGTCAATTATTCTTCTTCAAAATGAATCACATTTTGAGGGCTTAAACAAACTCGAAAACTCATGAAACTTTGCACATGTGTCAGAAGCGGTGAACATTTACGTCTGATATGGGTTTCAGAATTAGGTGTGGCAAAATGGCTTGATAGCGGCACCTACAAATTTCAATTAAGTGCCCTTCGTGCCATGTTTCAACAACAGGAAATGTCATGTTTTACACTGTGATTAACTCCTCATTGAGATTTAACCACAACAACATCATATTTGGTCAGTCTAATCTTAAGGCCATAGCGATGTTAAATTGCAAAGATCTTGAGTTTTCGTTGAACGGCGTGTCCATGGCGCCCTGACAAATTCTGATGTTTTGCCATGAAACAGGAAGCTGTTGTAAGTCAGGCATACAATGATAAGTCCTGGCCTGAAGACATCTACATGCAAATATTCAGTTAGTCATAGCGCCACCTGTTGGCAACAGGAAATGGCATGCTTTACACTGTAATTCACTCCCTGAAACACATTTAAATATGCATGATGTACTAAACAAGCTAGAAACACGTTAAATCATTCAACACTTGGCTAAGTGCTAATGTGTGCGATTAACGCCACAAAACAGGAAGTTGTTGTAACTCAGCATACAATGTCCAATTTGCCCCAAACTTCACGTGTTTGAGAAGAGTCCTGCCCTGAACACATCTACATGACAATATTCAGTTAAAGTAATAGCGCCACCCACCAGCAACAGGAAGTGACAGTTTACCACCGTGATGCACTACTAGCAACATACTAAAATATGCAATTGAGTACTAAACATGCTACAAACATACTAACACATGCTAGCAACACTTAGCTGAGTGCTAAAGCATGTTATTATCATCATGAAATAGGAAGTTGTTGTAACTCAAGCATACAATGTCCAATCTGCCTCAAACTTCACATGTTTGATAAATGCCCTGGCCTGAAGACATCTACACACCAAAATTTAGTCATAGTCATAGCACCACCAGCAGGAAGTGTGACAAATACAAATTACATCAAATGCATATTGCCCACCAGGTGGTGGTGGCATAGGTGCGAGGGCCCTTATATCGCTGCTTGCAGCTTTAATTCTTTGTTGAGCTTGGAGTCAGTTGTTTTATTTGTGATAACGCAATGAAACATGACAAATTGTGCGGACATAATTTTTGGCCAGGCTATCATAAAAAGAAATTATGAACACATGCAAAAACAAGAGAGAACCAAAGAAATATTAATAACTGATTCTGTTGTGTGATATATGCTTTTTCCTGTGAGCTATTTGTTTTTCTATGCATTTTTTGCATAGTAAAATCAAACCTGTAGCTGTAGTTAGCATTTTTTTTTTTTTTGCCAAATAATTTTGTCATATAAACACCTTAAACAAGTTTCATGTAATTAAATTTAATTTAAAATATTTAAAAAATATAAAATATTTTCCTCATATTTTTCTGGTTTAATTGAACTTCTACGGTCATCAAAAACATATATCTGGATCACTTTTGGCCATACAGACCAAAGTCATGAGAGTGAGAAATAAGCAAATAAATTCAACTAGCAGACTGATTATATAATAACAGTTAAAACAGAGGATACGCATGTCCACTCATATGTGATACATTTAAATCCATCCATGTGTGAAACAATGAATGCACTAACAAAAATACCTTGGAGTAAATGCAGATACCATGGTACACAAACATGGTCAACATTCACTATCACAGAATTATTTCTTACTCACCGATAATGCGTGAGGTGATGTAGGCAATGTCCAACTCTCCTTTTGTATATCTAAATTGTACAAAAGAGCACATATAACCTCAGTATAGACAGCATAACATATTCATATCCATTTTGAAGGCATAACGTTTAATATTTTTTCTTTATTTCACAAAATTATTCTGATGTCCTTAATAAAAATGGTATAATTCTTATCTATCAATACATTATGGTAAAGTTACAAGTTATAACCCATTTTACTGAAAAGTTTAATTAAAAAGTATAATTTTGGTAATGATAAATGTAGGGCTGTCAAACGATTAATCGCATACAAAATAAAAGTTTGAGTTTGTATAATATATGTGTGAGTAATGTGTGCAATTAATATGTATATATAAATACACACAAATTAATGTATATATTTAAGAGAAATATGTTATTTATGTACAAAAAATGTATTTATATATAATACAAATTATCTAAAAATATAAATAAATACATATACTTGTAAATATTTCTCAAATATATACATGGATGTGTTTGTATTTATATATACATAATAATTACACACAGTACAAACACATGTATTAGGCAAACTCAAACTTTTATTTTGTATGCCATTAATCGTGATTAATCGTTTGACAGCCCTAGATAAATGCATCTTGTACTTATATACTGTACACGCACACTAATGTTCAAAAGTTTAGGGTCATTAAGAAAAAAAAAATCCAATAAATGCCATTTTATTTTCATCAAAAAGTCTAATAATAAGTAACACAACTGTTTTCAGGATTAATACTAATAAGAAATACATATTAGAATGATTTCTGAAGGATCATGTGACACTGAAGACTAAAGAAAATTCAGCTTTGCCATCACAGGCATAATATATATATACATATATACAGAATTAAGAATAATCAGTTACATTATTCTAAAACAGTTAGAATAATAATAATATTTCACAAAATAATCAAATAAATGTATCTTTGTTGAGCATAAGCGACTTCTTTCAAAAAGATTACAAAATCTTACTGACCCCAAACTTTTGACAGAAGTGTATATTAATTTCTTTGAGTCACCTAACAGTATTCTAGACATAGAGGACCACATTACACAACATCCAAATCACCTCAGTAATCTGCTGAAGCGTGAAATCCCTCTAATCAGATCATATGTAAACAAGCTACTATTCTAAGCCTCTGTGCAAGAGGTGAATGAAATATACTAGTAGTTTATATTGTGTGTGTGTGAGTGTTTGTGCAGTGGTCTGTATGTGTGTGTGGGTTTCATTCACTCTTTGAACAGTAATGTAAAATAGCAGCTTGTTTAATCATTATCAATGTATGTGTGTGTGTGTGTGTGTGTGTGTGTGTGTGTGTGTGTGTGTGTGTGTAAAAAGCACACAGAGTTGGAGAGAACTGATAATTTAAATATTTGAATTTAGCAAGGTTACTATGCAGTACATTTTCATATCCCAATTATGTTTTAATATGCTGGACAAAATATTAATATCACATATCATGAAATGTTAATAGCGATATTTTTGGTTACCTAATAAAACATTTAATTTTCACTGAGTTCACTTAAGAGCACCCTAAGTAACCTGGTGGATCTGATCTGCTTCTGGGTCAGTCAGGAGTAAAATGCTACATTACATAAGAGCTTTGTGCTATGTCTACCCATTAGTGTTGAATGCTTTCCTTTCAGCTGAGCGATAAACACACATGAATAGTTCAAAAGTTCTGGAAGCTCAGCTATCCCATGCATCACCAGAGTATTCTCTGGATAACTGCACATCAGCTGGGTCACAAAACCGTGACAAAGAGTAAACATTGGTTCCCTGCTGAACCAGCAGCTTTCTGTCTAAGGTCTATTATGCAGTTGATGATAGTGATGATGGTTATGAATGTATTGTGCCATTAACATGAAGATAGACACATCATTGGTCATTGTGCATAGTACTTGAGATACATATGTGAAGTATAACCTTACATAATTATACATTTAGAATAAAAAAATCTCAGTCAATCTCAGAGAGAGCAGAAGCCATGTTGTAACGAACCATCACTGTGTGAGCGCCCGTATCTATTCTCATGCCAATACTAACACACACGTACCTAAACAGAATCAATATATTGTGAAATCTTGATTTATTAATAGTAACATTCGTTACACAAAATTAGGTCAACAGGTACTCTATTGAAAGACCCTGACTCTGTTTTCTCTGAATTCTTACACATGAACACAAGTGCAAACATGCACAAATTTGTTTTTCTATCATGGTGGAGAATTTTAATGGACTTCTGTTTTTATATTGAGCAACAGTGTTTGGTATATTTAACAAGCTGTTTTCTAAATTAGGACAATGAAGATAATTCCTTGTGGGTACAAAAAACTGAACCTACACACAAATAAACCATGAGGACTTACGTGGCCACTTGGTTCATAACCTTAGTAGAGGTGTCTTTGATGGTGTCTTTGAGGTTGTCCTTGATGTTGCTGAAGAACTTTCCAGCACCTCCTTTCACCATATCCAGAAGTCCCCCTCCATAGTTTCCATCCATATCTGGAGACGGAGGGCCTTCAAATGAGCAGAATTTCATATCTTACAACACACATGCAGACGGGACACCACAAACACACATTTTACATGCCATGACTAGTGATGGACTGGTATATTGATACATACCCTATTCAAAAGTTGTGCTGCTTAATATTTTTGTGGAAACCTTTGTGATTTTTTTTTTATTTTGATGAATATAAAGTTCAAAAGAACATACTTCATTTGAAATAGAAATCTGTTGTAATAACATAAAAGTCTTCATTGTCACTTTTTTTGAACAATTTAATGCATCCTTTCTGAATAAAATATTACAGTGGGTACGGAAAGTATTCAGACCCCCTTAAATTTTTCACTCTGTTATATTGCAGCCATTTGCTAAGATCATTTAAGTAAATTTTTTTTCCTCATTAATGTACACACAGCACCCCATATTGAGAGAAAAACACAGAATTGTTGACATTTTTGCATATTTATTAAAAGAAAAATGGAAATATCACATGGTCCTAAGTATTCAGACCCTTTGCTGTGACACTCATATATTTAACTCAGGTGCTGTCCATTTCTTCTGATCATCCTTGAGATGGTTCTACACCTTCATTTGAGTCCAGCTGTGTTTGATAATACTAATTGGACTTGATTAGGAAAGCCACACACCTGTCTATATAAGACCTTACAGCTCACAGTGCATGTCAGAGCAAATGAGAATCATGAGGTCAAAGGATCTGCCAGAAGATCTCAGAGACAGAATTATGGCAAGGCACAGATCTGGCCAAGGTTACAAAAAAAGTCTGCTGCACTTAAGGTTCCTAAGAGCACAGTGGCCTCCATAATCCTTAAATAGAAGATGTTTGGGATGACCAGAACCCTTCCTAGAGCTGGCCGTCCGGCCAAACCGAGCTATCGGGGGAGAAGAGCCTTGGTGAGAGAGGTAAAGAAGAACCCAAAGATCACTGTGGCTGAGCTCCAGAGATGCAGTCGGGAGATGGGAGAAAGTTGTAGAAAGTCAACCATCACTGCAGCCCTCCACCATCGGGGCTTTATGGCAGAGTGGCCTGACCGAAGCCTCTCCTCAGTGCAAGACACATGAAAGCCTGCATGGAGTTTGTTAAAAAACACCTGAAGGACTCCAAGATGGTGATAAATAAGATTCTCTGGTCTGATGAGAACAAGATAGAACTTTTTGGCTTTAATTCTAGGCAGTATGTGTGGAGAAAACCAGGCACTGAAAACCTTCTCCAGAGTGCTCAGGACCTCAGACTGGGCCGAAGGTTTACCTTTCAACAAGACAATGACCCTAAGCACACAGCTAAAATAACTTAGGAGTGGCTTCACAACAACTCTGTGACTGTTCTTGAATGGCCCAGCCAGAGCCCTGACTTAAACCCAATTGAGCATCTCTGGAGAGACCTAAAAATGGCTGTTTAACATCCAACCTGACAGAACTGGAGAGGATCTGCAAGGAGGAATGGCAGAGGATCCCCAAATCCAGGTGTGAAAAACTTGCATCTTTCCCAAAAAGACTCATGGCTGTATTAGATCAAAAGGGTGCTTCTGCTAAATACTGAGCAAAGGGTCTGAATAATTAGGACCATGTGATATTTCAGTTTTTCTTTTTTAATAAATCTGCAAAAATGTCAACAATTTTGTGTTTTTCTCTCAATATGGGGTGCTGTGTGTACATTATTGAGGAAAAAAATGAACATAAATGATTTTAGCAAATGGCTGCAATATAACAAAGGGTGAAAAAATTAAGGGGGTCTGAATACTTTCCGTACCCACTGTAATTTCTTTAAGAAAAAATCTTAATGAACCCAAACTTTTGAATGGTAGTGTAAAAACTCAGCTAAACACTAGTCATGACTACACATATTTTCATGCTTGTACAATGACTAGCATGCAGTCTACCATGAAAACAATGTACATCTATATCAAACATGCAGCATCTAATGGCAGATGTCTAATGCTGCAGTGGCACTGATCACCAAGGAAACTCAATATCAAATCATGTGCTAAATGTGCTTATCTGAAGATTTAGTTTCCCTTGTAAATATAGTTACTATATGCTCAAAACCAAAGCCGATCCACCACTTTCTCTTCTAAACCAGGAACTTTCACAAATGCATTATATGAAACACCTCATAAATAGGCTAATCAATTATAAATGCTACTGTATGTACAGATGCCTCTTGAGCCAAATGTGCATTAGATGATGATGGTACAAAGTTGAGTGTAAGTAAATGGAAAAATGAAACAGACTTCAGGAAATGGAGAAAACATTGAGCATCTGGCGTATATGTGAGAGTGAGTCAGTGTTGTATGTCCATGACATTAGACCACACCCAAATCAAAAATCTGACTCAGCCACCTCCCACTCAGCTACAGATATCACCTCCTCATGCGCTCACACACATACACAAAGCTGTATTAAAAACAAGTCTGGCAATTCTCATCAGTAAGCAGACAGGCTACAATATTGGGTGGTCAAACAATGTCATGCATCAGCATTCTAATACATACAGTGCCTACCACGCAACCCTAAGTCCCTAAGCTAGTTTATGTACTATAGAAGTTAGACATGAGCATGACTGAGGTCAAATGTTCACTGGCATTCAGGGTTTTATGAAACTATGGCCTACAAGTATAATATGTACAACAAATATAGAATTTTTGTCTATTTTTAATTTGCCAGTGAAAATAGTTCCAAATAAAGCCAAAGTAGAATCAAAATTTAAATGATTTGTTTGAATAAATGAATTGTTTTGTTTATGAATGAATCATTGTTTTTGAATTAATCCCTTGAGCAAATGATTCAATGACTCACTCATAAAGTTTCTTGTCACCACCTACTGGTGTAACGATAAAACCATGTACTTTCTTTGAACAAGTCATCCAATCTAGCAGTACGAGGAACTGCTGGAAGTTATGGCCTGTGCTACAGAGAGATTAGATCTCCCTTGGAAGCGCGAGACGCTGCAGATCGCTCACAGACGAGCATTTTTTAATCTGGCCGTAAATATGCAGCTCCTGTGAGTCTTCCGTTTCTCCCGGACCTTTACAGGTGGAGAGTGCCTACCGTGCCTTCCCATATCCGCACCTCAAACTTTGGGGGATCCTGGGCCCTCTCAGTCTCTGGACAACAGACAGGCCCAGAGGAAGAGTGTTGCCAGGTTGGGGAAAACAGCCTCCCCAACCTGGGGTCTACTTAAGCAGCAGTTTCCTCATGTACACTGGAAATTGTTAATATGGTCGAGCTTGGGCCTCCCCCTTGGTGTATGTAAGTAGGTCCTCTGCTCCCATTAGAGAGCTTGAGATGATCACCAGACTACAGGGGATACCATGGAGGGTACCCACTCCATTATTGGGATACCTCTTTTGTTGGACCTCCACGCTCTGTTCCGGCTCCTAGTGGGCTAAGTTACCCTTCCTCTTAGAGTCTATTGTCCCTGGTTTTAGACTATTCTAATCTGGGGATAACTGTCTTGGGTGAGCATTGGACTCCTTTCAATTAGAGGGTCTTTCTGCTGAGTCCTCAGCTCCCCAGAAAACCCATCTCTGGCCCTGGTGAGAATTAGCTTTTTGCCTAAGCTTGCATCCCTTCTCACTGGTTGAGCATTCCTTTTCAGACTGTGCAAGATGCTGACCCTAGGTCAGGCAGGGTGGAGCATTTCAATACAAAATGCTCCCCTGTGGCATTTAGGGGTTGTACCAGATCTCTCTATATTTGTATATTTGCCTCCCCCTTTGCGTGTTTCTAAGCAGGCTAGCTTTCTTAAGTATTCCTAAAGCTGTGGCCATCTCCTCACTGGCTGGGTCTTTTAAGCAGACAGTCCCTTTAGGAGATTTACCGAGGTCTAAGCTGTCTCCCCCTGTTAGCGGGTCCTTAAGCAGACAACTCCCTTAGGTTATGAGTGACAAGCAAGGAAACCTTTGTTTCCTGTGCTAGTTTCCCTTAAATATACTGTCTGGCTCTGAGGCTAGCATTAACAGACCTTTTAACTCTGTCTGTCTAAAGTAGAAGGATTTGGAGCTTGGGTTGTGGCTGTAAGCAATTATGTCACTGACAGTTCCGTGGACCTGAGTAATGGAATCTGACTCCGGCACGCAAGTCCGTTGAGTTTTGTAATGTGCTTGCCACAGCCATTTTGGCAATCATTCCCTCGGCATGGCAGCGTGGGCATTTGCTCCCCAAAGTGTCCTCTAGAGGGCCAATGTCATTGGCAAATGACATTGTCACGTTTTTACACGTGCTTCAGACACCAGTCACACTGAAGCTGTTCCCCAGTGTCCTCTAGTCTTAGACAGGTGAGCAACTGTTTGGATACTTCTATCGACAGAAAACGAATTACCGCGAGTAACATGTTTGAGAGTCAGCTGATGCAAGCTTGACAAACGTGAGCTGCCAGAACTAACGCTACGCTTGATTTGGAGTAACAGTAATATAGCATTTTCTCCACCATACAATATATTTTAAAATAAATCGCATGCCATTCAGCAACACAAGTTATCCAGCTTTTATTATTATGATGTTCTAACATTGATCTAGCTAACTGCAATGTGCAACAAGTGTCGCATAGCAGCCACCAAGCAAATGCGTAGAGTAATGGTAACATAACTTTCAACAGACCCAAATGTATTTTTGTATGATTGTTTTGACCAAGTAAAACAGTGATGTGTTACATCACAATTTTAATTAGTAAAGTTAAACTTAAGTGTAGTAATTAAGCACTCATGACTGTTTTATTAGAATGAAATAAAACACTGTGAATTTAAGTGAACAAACGTAACTGTAACAAAGTTCAAGTTCAGGGAAGGAGGAGGCAGACGTTAAATGTAACTTAACATAAACAACTAAACACAAGGAACGGCAGTGGCTGACTGCGGCACATATGCATAATAACATGTAAATATCAGCAAAATAATTCAAAAAACAGCAACGTAAAATGTCCCCGGCCCCATCCTGCTTCATACCACAGTAATGTTAATGAAACTATAATACATTAGCTCATCCATGAACATGATTTCTGCTTGAGTCCAATCGGATTGTTTATCATCGGGTGTGGAGGTGAAGACGACAACTCCCATGATTTCACGCTCAGGCCATCCTTAAATATTTTGGTTTGCAGTAACAGTAAAAAAAAAAAAAAAGTAAAATTTTGGTGATGGTGATTACGTAGGTATGAATTTAAACAAATTAGCATATTGTGTCGCGCCACTGACTGGGTCTTTCAACCTGTGCCTTCGGGGGCAGCCGTGTTTCCACTGTCGGGCCTAAAGCGGGCATGCTAGTGTGTGCCAGGACCAGTCGCATTTCCACTGTCACTTCCGGGGCTTGATCGTGCCTCATCAGGGCTTCCTCGGGGCCAACGGCCCGGGTTTGAGGAGGGAGTGGTTACGAACAAAGGCGGAGTTTATTTGTGTGTGGAGACGGAGGCGCCGATGATTGCATGTAGGTTATCAGCTAACACCAGCATTAAAGACTTTTAAAATCATTTTAGCTCAAAACTCACTTTCAGACAGCAGCAAGTGTTTTAAATAACTTGTTGGTGATCCGATGTGGATTCTGATCACCAAGACTATGCGCGCTATTACCATAGTAAACATGGTAAATACGACGGCTTGAAGAAATCAGACAAATATATATATACGTAGGTTATCACAATCATGTAATTATTTTATCTGTCAGCACGTTTCGTCTCTTAACGGATTGAGACGAAGCAAACGCACCGCCATAGTGTGACATCTGTTAACCAATAGTGTAAACATAGATGATGTCACAGGTTTTTATTTAAAAGAAAGAACGTAGCCTTCGTTTGTATGTAGGCCTAGGCTATTTATATATTTACAATACTTACTAAAATATAATTAATATTATTTTATTGCTTTTGTATTAGTTGTTTGAAGAGTAAAAAAATAAATAAATAATTGGTTTCAGTTTCTGTTTCTAGGCCTTTTAATTTGTATGTTCTGTGTTTACTTGCATTCTCCTGCTCCAGTGTTCCGTTTCTAGTCATATTCTTCGCTATTTTGTTAAATAAAAGTTAAAGCTGCAATCTCATTCATCCTTGACTTACCCTGCTGTGACATCCATACAGTAATTTACAGACATTTCTGTTCATTTAAGATCACTTCTTTGCAGCCGAACACATGTGCACTTACACTCAGAATAAACGTCTTTCATTCTAAAGAGCTGCAGACTTTAGAGAAGGCTAAGTGAGTAGTGTCAAATGTGCTGAGGGGGAAACATTCTGTGGGGGAAATAGTTCTCACAGGGATCAGAAACATATGATTAGAATTAACATGTCTTCTGTATGTGCCTGTGCTTTTTTACATTTTGCCTCATTCTTAGATGTGACATTATAGGCAGCAGGCTAGGAAAAAGTCTCGTTTACGCGTGTAATAACATCCAAAAAAAGTGGGCACATAAAAAAATCTACTGTACTAAAATGAAATATCAGTGAAATGTTGCTTGCACATATATATAATTTTAATTAAAGTCAAATATGCATGTCATTTTGAATTGCTGTCAATGGAAGAATATGCTTTTAGAACTAACACTCTATATAATGTGAATATTTTTGACAGTGAGTTAACAGTGAAAAACATTGTCAGCACTTTTCTGCCTCCAACTTGTTGTTGTAGCTAGAAGAGCAGGGTGGCCTGGCAATGTTTTAGTAGTGGGCCCAGCCAGAGAGTGGGCTTCCTGTCAGACTTGCCATTAAGGTACAGAGGATCTCTATACTGAGTGAACAAATATGCAGGAGCGTAGTTGACTTCAAAGTCCAAGGCTGCCCTTCTCACAGAGCACAGAGTCTCTGAACTCCTACTAATGTCCCTTTAATCGCACAAAGAGCACAAGAGTGCTTGTATGTGTGTGTCAGAGAGAGAGGGGGCCGTCCTGACCACAAAGATCAGATCAGTGGATTTGTAATATAAAAGAATGGGTTCCTAACACATTTGCTCTTTTATTCTCTGTCACCATCACAATCCTCCTTTCTTTTGTTCCTTTAATTCAGCAGAACTGAGCCACAGAGGCTCTGTGATGTGCAGCCCCCTGTGTGTTGGTGTGTATAATTGTGTGCTTGTGTGTCTTGTTACAAGACCCGACTGGCTTTTCAATTATAGATCAGCTACAGGCTCATACAAAGCTACTGTCTTTTAAAGCAGCAATTTAAAACGTTCAAAATTCCTTCATAAATTTCAAAGTGAATAATTACGAAACTAAATGAACAGAGGTTTGATCAAGGTCAGTATTTTCTCTAAAATTAGCTTATATTAGAATCTCACTCTAATTGCACTGCATGTGACTAGGCTTCATGCTGAAAACATGGCCACTGCAATGAAGCAGCCATAGAATCAACAACCCAGCAATGCCTTACAACACTCCCACAACGTTACAGTAAGCTGCCTTATGATGAAAACTATACTGTTTTAATTCATTGTAAGTGACCTGCCAGAACTGTCTTTTCAATAAAGACATAAGAAGCAAGCAATTGGTTAACCATGCCATGTATGAAAAGAAAACATATTTTAAATGAGGTTTTACAGTAAAATATTATAAAATAAAAATATATTTAACAAAGCAATATGCATTCGTTTAAGGTAAAACATTTTGAAATATATATTTCATATAGAGGAAAAAGTATTGCCTTATAATTAATGGGGAAAGGTGCTTTCCTTGCACAATCCATCACATTTGTTTAAATATAATTTTTTTTAAGGTTGTGTTTCTTCCATTATATCATCAGTTATATTGTGAGAGTAAACGTTTTATAATAATTTAATAATTATCTGAATTATTTATTTGGTGCTATTTAGTATTTTTTAATTGACTGTGGTAAACTGAAAGGCAACCTTTGATCAACTTGTTTAAATCACGATCAATGTGTTGTTATCAGTACAATTTAAAGCAATTAACAGATTTTAATAGCTAAAATACACTGAAAGGTGATGAATTTTAAGTGATTTTAACCTAAATACATTACTTCACAATAATAATACCAACAATAATATCATAAAAACATTTTTTTTATTGCTTAAATCAATTAAATAGCTCTTTAAGATGACAAATGCAGATCACCACTTTTTGCAGTGTATGTTAACATTATGTAATTTAATATACAGTTATGTAGGAACCGTAAAATATATAGTGACAAAAAGTGCCGTCCTGTAATGCTTGTAGACTCTTCACTGTTTTAATGGTTAAGTTCTGGCAAGCACAGCTTTCATTTTTTTCTTTACTGAATATTTAACTACAACAACAACAACAAAAAAACAATGTGAGTGTAGGCCATATAAATTCTCTTTTCCTCACACATCCAAAAACACCAGACCGAAGCAGACACCAGCTGGGAATAAAAGCACCTGACACTAGCTCTTCCTCATGTCTCAGTCCTGAAGGCCACCTTTCATCCCAGATCACTGCAGTAAAACGGGAGCAATCCCAGTATTGTAATACAGACATCCAAACACTTTTTTTTAGGTATTGCAATCCTAGTCCATATAAAACTACATGCAAGAAGCCCAACTACATGCACGTCCAAAGAAAACTGTATAACTGCATAGCACACCAATGCATCAGGCAACAACAAGCGTCATTTATGCAGATATATCTAGTTCACAAAACTCGAATTTCAATAGCTAATCTGTCAACTAACAATCAAAGTAGTTACTGTAGCTTCCAATACGCCAGCTCTGTGACTTTGATCAATTGTCATGACACAGCACACGAACAGACGACACGAAGCACATGCTTCCGGCGGATATCGACAACTAATATTTAATCTACCACAGAGGATTCATACATGAAATCAGCATGACTTGAAAACAAACACAAAACAGGTTGTCTGATGCGTATCAAATGAAGGAGCGGCTGGCCTGCAAGCGCCATCCGGTCGACGCGGTTTTCATACCTGAGCTGTCCATGGTGCTGTAGTCGTCCTGTCGCGCGGGGCCTGTCTTAACGCTGCCGAGGGTCACTGCCGTCAAACCGCTGCCGCCGCCGCTTCGTCCCCCGGTGCAGAAGTCTCCGCTGCTATCGACCAGCTGCAAAGATTCGTAGCCATCATAACTGCTCTTTTTCTTGTAGCCACCTAGCAGGCTCATGAGCACAACTGGGAATCACATAGACGTACGACAACGACGATTTCAAGAGACTAGGGGAATGCACATGTTCTGTATTGGAGCTCGGAGGGTGGGAATAATGTGCTTTCCAGCAGGCTGCCCCGCTACATACGGCCGCTAGCTGCAGGAGAGAAGAGGGCGGTGTGTCATCAAGCGCCGCATTTACTACACTGCACACACACAGAGCCAGCAGCCAATCAATGCAGCCAGTTAGCAGCCCACTCTGCACCCTCAATCCACATCCAGTGCCTGTTTTATACCTCATTATTTTAATGAGATACATTTATAATAAATTACTAAATGATTGATGATATTATCAAACATTGACAGATCATAGGTTCATTATAGTTCAAATGACAAGAAAAGAAAAAAGAAATGATATTGTGCATTTCTACATTATTTTTAGCTGATTTTATTTTTTAATTATTGTATTACATTTTTATAACATTATTATAAATGTGTTCACTATTACTGTATTGCAGTAATGTGACTCATCATTGAGAATAAAATAAATAAATACATTTAAAAAGTCCATACACATTCTAGACTATTTAGGAGGGAAAATGTGCTGTCATGAAAACAATAAAATAAAAAAGTGTAATGAAAATTACACATTACAAAATTACACTGTGTCAAAAAAAAAAAAAAAAAAAAAATACACAATCGTTTGAAATTTCACTTTCAAATGAAAATGACCCCAAGCCATCCTAGGTGTATATGACTTTCTTCTTTCTGATGAACACAATCTGAGATATATTAATAAATATCCTGATGCATCTGAGCTTTATTATGGCAGTGAGCGGGATCAACGCATATGAAAGAAGAAGAAAGTGCTTCCATCCACATCCATCTATCATAAACATACGCCACACGGCTCCAGGGGGTTAATAAAGGCCTTCTGAAGTGAAATGATGCATTTGTGTAAACAAAAGTGTCCATATTTAGAGGTGCCCTAGAACTTTTTTTTTTAAAAGATGTAATATAAGTCTAAGGTGTCCCCTGAATGTGTCTGTGAAGTTTCAGCTCAAAATACCCCATAGATTTTTTTTAAATTCATTTTTTTAACTGCCTATTTTGGGGCATCATTATAAATGAGCCGATTCAGGGTGTGTGGACCTTTAAATCTGGTGCTCCACGCCCCTAGAGCTCGCGCTTGCTTAAACAACATAAAAAAAGTTCAAACAGCTAATATAACCCTCAAAATGGATCTTTACAAAGTGTCCGTCATGCAGCATGTCTAATCGCGTAAGTACAGTGTTTATTTTGATGTTTACATTGATTCTGAATGAGTTTGAGGCTGTGCTCTGTGGCTAATGGGCTAATGCTACACTGTTGGAGAGATTTATAAAGAATGAAGTTGTGTTTATGAATTATACAGACTGCAAGTGTTTAAAAATGAAAATAACGACGGCTCTTGTCTCCATGAATACAGTAATAAACGATGGTAACTTTAACCACATTTAACAGTACATTAGCAACATACTAACGAAACATTTAGAAAGACAGTTTACAAATATCACTAAAAATATCATGGATCATGTCAGTTATTATCGCTCCATCTGCCATTTTTTGCTATTGTTCTTGCTTGCTTACCTAGTCTGTTGATTCGGCTGTGCACAGATCCAAATGTTAACTGGATGCCCTTGTCTAATGTCTTTCATAATGTTGGGAACATGGGCTGGCATATGCAAATATTGGGGCGTACACCCCGACTGTTACGTAACAGTCGGTGTTATGTTGAGATTCGCCTGTTCTTCTGAGGTCTTTTAAACAAATTAGATTTATATAAGAAGGAGGAAACAATGGAGTTTGAGACTCACTGTATGTCATTTCCATGTATGGAACTCTTGTTATTTAACTATGCCGAGGTAAATAAAATTTTTGAATCTAGGGCACCTTTAACAAGTTATGAAGTAAAATATCTAGCTTCCGCCAGACCGCCTTCCGTATTGAACTTACGAAAAAACAGAACTGGGGTAAGGTCAGTTAAGCTTTTTCCATAAGTTGAATAGGGAAGGCGTAGGACGTAGCATATGCTTTTTAACCTGCGAGAGTTTTAAACTTTCTTTGTAAATTAAATACAGAAGGTGGTCTGGCGAAAGCTAGATATTTTACTTCATAACTTGTTAAATATGGATTTTGTTTTTTTTTACACAAATGCATTGCTTCACTTCAGAAGGCCTTTATTAACCCCCCGGAGCTGTGTGGAGTATGTTTATGATAGATGGATGTGGATGGAGGCACTTTCTTCAACTCATACTCATTGATCCCACTCACATGCCATTATAAAGCTCAGATGCATCAGGATATTTATTAATATATCTCTGATTGTGTTTATCTGAAAGAAGAAAGTCATATACCCCTAGGATGGCTTGATGGTGAGTAAAACTAATTTACATTTGAAAGTGAACTAATCCTTTAATACTGTATTTCTAAAAAGGCTCACACAGAATTTGAAAATGCATAAATGTCAATAAATCCCTCCTTGCCTATTTGTTTATTAACTATTGTTAACTATTGTATACATTGTTATTTTTGGTTTGTTAACTAATTTGACTAATATTGTCATGCTTTCATGATTTTAACTCCATTTAACACTGTCCAGTCCACAGAAATCTGCCGAATTCCCCTCAAAATCAGCAAAGAAATATTTTCACCAGCTTGTTCTTGCTTTGCGTACAAATAAACATTTCAAAACAATTAATTTCTAAAAACTGAAGGCTGTGAGATCTGATAATACAGGCATGTATATTTAGTATGTAAAAGGTTAAATCTCTCTTTCCCATTAAAGACCAACTTTTATGGCTGTTTAGTTCAAACCTAAATTTGCCTTGGCTGTATCATGTGGACTGCAAATAGATGTTGCAGTTATTGAGTGGGCTTTGCATTGTTTTCTGTGCACAAAAATAAGTTTTTATGGCTTTATTGTCTATGGGTAACCCTGATATAGCGTTGAGTGCTTTGCCAGTGGAAGTCAGGCCATCCAAGACTTCCTCTCAGGAAGGATGATTTATCTCTAATTGAGCTACTTGATGCTTCCCTTCATGCAGCCCCCTTGCTTGGCAGCCACTGGGGCTACATGCTTTCTCATAAGAGAGCTGGAGCCTGGGCAACCCTTTGAGAAGAGTGAGACTGAGAACACAGCATGTAGGAAGTGTCACTGAAAGAAAGGCTCTAGTTGCTGTCTGCCATTAATTACCAATTTAACGCCAACTCCAATTCATTTGTTTACCTTTACCGTTATAAAAGCGATCAATAAAAGTGACCCAGGGTCAGCTGGAGGACACCATTGGACACCTGAAATACAAATTTTTAGAAATACAGAAATATATGATGGTACTGCTGGAATCTCATAAGGACCATTTGAAGGGCAAGAGCATGGCAATGTCATTATTTCAGTGTATACAATGAAAATCAGCCGATGAGAAAGTGGTGAACAAGCATATGCACATTAAATTCCTGGAAGAAAACACCACCAACAACAGCAATCATTGTAACTTGTAACTGTCAAATTTAAATGATTAACTAGTAAAACAGTTTTGTTCAACTTAAAGGCTTATAGGGCCTGAAAGGCTTTATGTCTAGGAGTTAATGTTACACTCACAGGTTGTTTTTTAACACATCATGTGATCATTTTCAAGACCTGTAACTTGTAAATGTCTGATAATCAGTCACCGACAATATTACAAGAATCTTTATAAAAATCTCACTATATTTTATAACCAGATCTAGCAGTTCAATTCAAAACTTCTGTAAAAAGCAAGAGTAAGCTGGAGACAATACACAACAAACATATTTTTTTCCTATTTAAGATCTTTTCTCTTCTTATTTTAATATGTTTGAGAGACAGTCGTCATATTCACAAACTACAATGAATATGATGAAACTATTAACAAAGCTAACTTGCCTCACATTCTCTATGGCTGAATGAAGTGGACTTGGTTTCAAGGCTGGGTTTGGATTCATTTTTAACATAATAAAAGCTTGCATTGTAACGGTTTGCTTAAAAGAAGTTACTTGCGTTGCATTAACCCTTTTAGACACCTTATAGAGTTAAAGGATTAGTTCACTTTAAAATGAAAATTACCCCATGATTTACTCACCCTCAAGCCATTCTACATGTATATGACTTTCTTCTTTCAGGCAAATACAATCAAAGTTATATTAATAATCACCCTGATGCTGAAACCACCTGTTAAAAAGGCTCAAAAAAGTGCATCCATCCATCATAAACGTACTCCACATGGCTCCAGGGGGTAATAAAGGCAAAGTGATGCTTTTGTGCAAGAAAAATATCCATATTTAACATGTTATAAAGTAAAATAACTAGCTTCCGCCAGACCGCCGTCTATATTCAACTTACAAAAATAGCGTAACTGACATCGTATCACTTACAATTGTTTCACAATTTGAATACGGAAGGCGTAGGGTGTAGTGTAACAATTTTTACACTTTCATTTACCATTACACTTTCTTCGTAAGGTTAATACGGAAGGTGGTCTGGCAGAAGCTAGTTATTTTACTTTATAACATGTTAAATATGGATATTTTTCTTACATAAACGCATATCATATTATATTTCATATTAAACTATGTTATTCCCTTAACTAAGACGAGTTGATACATACCTCTCTCATCTCAATTCGTGCACTAAATCGCTCTGTCTTGCGGTGAAACTTTGTTAGCACTTAGCTTAGCCCAGTTCATTCCATAGGGGCCAAGCAGAGAAGCTACCAAACACCTCCACGTTTTCCCTATTTAAATACAGTTACTCTAGTAGTGTAACTCGACCTAGGACGGTGACACAAAAAAAAACGTTGCGCTTTTCGAAGCGTGTAAAATGGATAAATATATTGTATGGCGGAATACCATAGCAAGTGCTCGGGAGCACTTTGACTTGGCGCAGTAATATCTTCACTCGTGAAAAGTCCTCTCACCGGCCCCCGCTCCCTCTCCTGTAAAAGTCACGTTGGTTCTATTGACGGAAATGAGAGGGAGGAGCCTTGTGGAGTACATTTATGATGGATGGATGGATGGATGGATGGATGGATGCACTTTTTTGAGCTTCAAACAGGTAGTTTCCATGCACTGCCATTATAAAGCTTAACATCAGGGTGATTATTAATGGAACTCTAATTGTATTCGTCTGAAAGAAGAAAATCATATACACCTAGGATGGCCAGGTCTTTGCAGTTGGTAATATATAATAGGCTTATTATAGATAAATTCACATTAAATTCACAAAATAGACATTAGATAAATTCAGCTAAATGCTGTGACTTCATGAGAAACATTATAAGGCTCGACTGTGAGGACAACATTGAGGATTTTATGCAACATTGCCTCCATGGCAACAGGGAGCGCAACCTTCAATAGCTCCTTGCATGATGATGCAAGGGATTTCCCTTAACCTTTTATACCACCATAAAACTGACCTCGTGCTTATCATAGATGACACATTAAGAGCACTAAAACTAAAGCACATAACTTTTTCTTTGCCCTTGATCAAATTGAGATTTCTGTGATTTTTTCCCCCCATCAAACACATACAGCTCTAGAGAGAAAAATTGATCATTTGAGGACAAATAATTTTGTGCCATTTACTTCCATTTTCCAGAGGGAATGAAGAGCTTATCATTGCTTATCAGTGCATCAAACTTACAAAATATTGTGTGGATTAAAAACAAAGATAACACCAGGTAAATTAACAGACTTTTTTTTCTCAATTGTTATGAACATGTTTCCGATGATATACTGATATACTGTACAATATTGTATTATTATTTACATGTCATGACTAGTGATATATAATATATATATATATATATATATATATATATATATATATATATATATATAATATATAATATATATATATATATATATATATATATATATATATATATATATATATATATATATGAACATTAGCTGGCCTTCTTATAAAAGCAAAATATAAAACAATTAATAATAGATAAACAATCACAGCAGCTTAAGATGTTCAAGCTGTATTTGGACCATATCTTGTCAAACAGCTAAATGACCAGCTAGCACCTGCTAATATGACAATCTTAGACCAGCTAAAAACCATCTACCAGAAAACATTTTAAGATTGGATTTTTCTGCATGCTCGTCGTGCATCTTTTGTCGAAATCTCGGTTTATCAGAAGAAATAATAATAGCAAGCAATGGTAAGCAATGAGGATTACTAAACCATCACCACCTCCTATGCATCAGTCTAGAAACGCGTCCGATCAGCTGATCTGCTTTGCTTGTCGTGACTCATGTAGCTTACTCTTTCTTAAATCAGGCCTGGCGGCAAATAAAAATGCCCAGCCGCGATATTATACTGCAACGATGTTAACACGACGAAGAGCACATCAAAACAAAACAAAACACCTATGGCACTATATATAATGCAATACTTGTTTATCAATGCAAATAAGGATAAAAATCCATCCTCTCGGTCCATTATGACATCACCACAGCCACAACGGTTTATACATAGGCTATTAATAACATTTCACTACGTAAGATCGAAGTGTCTCATTCAGTGCTGTATGACTACCGCTACTAATAATAAATACATTCAGTTGTATCTAAACAGCATTTTCTTCCTACCTTTCGATGCACTGTCTCTCATTCTCCGATGCCCCAGCTGCTGTCAGAAACGCTGACCTTTCATTTGTCATTCGCTAGCTGTCAAAGGTCAGATTGGCGCATGTCCCAGCGAATCGTGCTGCGTTTCGAAGAAGCTCTCGAGCAGATACTGTTGTTGCAGCAACGATGAGCTACTTCAGCATCATCGAATCAAAGCCCACAAGGTAAATTCACAAGGACCTCAATTTGATCTAGATTAGTAGATTGGATTGGATATATTGTTTTTATGGATATGTTATTTTTATTTTTTAAAATGTTCAATAACTGTACAAAATATGCACGAAACCGTTCATATTTAGGAAATCACGGAATGGATTCTTGAAATGGAGTCAAATCTATCACTGATTTATTTTTCTTCCTTTTTTGTTTTGTTTTATTTTAGTAATATTAAGCCGTCAGACTTATCTATTTTTATGCGAGGTGAGATTATGATAATTTTAGATGCGCGTCATACTGAGACTCCGTTCAGCAATGACATCTTTTTTGGTACGTTTCGGGACTTCCTTCATGCCGCGCACAGAGTACAGCAGCAGATGGTACGTGTTACTATGGCTGAGGCTGAAATCATGAATATTTATTAGATTATGGTGACGTTGCTCCGTAAACGTCCTCTGGCAGCGTCCTGTCATTTAACCTAATTAATATTCATTAGCCTGCCCTTCGCCGTAGTATAATTCGGACGTAAACGTCAACGCGCAGCCCCCAGAATGAGGACAACCCTCCCAATAGCTGGTCAGACGTGACGTCGCTTTTACGTAGGACGTTTTTACATCCATAACGCTAATAATAATCCTTATACAATATATTATACATAAAGAAGCTTCCTCCAAAAAAGTCCTTGTCATAAAGAAGTACAGTGGGTGAAATAAATGAATGTTCATAATCTTTCACACCCTCTTCAATGAACTGTCCAAAACTGACATCAGGAAGGCACTATCTCTAGGGTGAACTAACAAATAAAAATACTTTTAGGACATTCTTTGTTCCACTGTCAATTAGTTTATTGAATATTATGTGAATTATGTTTTATGTGTTGTGAATGTTTTATGTGTATTGTGGGTGGCCAAAGGACAATTTCCATAAGAATGAATAATAAAGATACAATACAAAAGAATACACTTCAAATTTCTGAGAAAATAAGTTTATTTTCTTTGGGGGAAAAAAAAGGAAAGCTCAGGCATATAAATTCTTATACATGGTATTGCACAACAAGAGGGCGTAGAATTATTATGAGTGTTTTCTCCAACATTTATTGGCTGGTATATAGGACTGAAACAGAAAACGAGAGAGAGAGAGAAGGGGAAGCAAGAAAGAATAAAAGAAAAGCAAACAGAGAAAAATAAAGATAGTTTGATAAGTATCACAAGGTAATGTGTGCCTAACATTCTGAGATCCTTTATCTTCTCTCTGTTTTGATGACAAATTTGAATCTAATTGTAATTTAATCTGTGGTTTCTGGTAAATCTGTGCTTTAATCTTCTGGATAAAAAGATATCACTGTTGTTATGGCTGAACACAGTCACAGTTATTAATTTACAAATAGTTACAATATATAATCATGTAACCTCACTAGATTCTTTCTAATCAAAGTTCTCTCAGATATGGCTCTTAAAAATGCAATGCCGAACAGTATTCACCAAAAAAGAGGCAGTGTTTAACAAACATTTGATATGAAATAGGGATATTTCATCACATCATACTTATATACAGCCATTTGCTATAGTGTTACCAATACATTGGTTTGATTTTTTAACACAGTTAAACATTCTATCAACATATTTTAAACAATAAGGCCTGGTGTCCACAATAGCATTTTCAACAGTTTAAGAAATTGTACTTTTCCAAGGCATATGGGCATATTTGGATTATAGAGCTTGTAAAACACATAAACATAATTATAGCATTCCTTATGGTGTGTAGTAGAATGATAACACTACAATGAAATATGTGAGAAATGCAAACACGACAGTCAATATAAAGTAAAGCCTCCTCCAAATGATTGAATCTGGCTAGAATCTCATTGGAATGCTTGAACAGTTTCTCATTCATTTAGACAAAGTCACATGTGTCAAAGTCACCCTTCACTTATTATTCATATGTGATTTAATTACACCTAATTAAATCTGTGCACTCTGAATCAAATCTAGGAACCACAACACTTTATAAAATTGGAGAGCAAGTTCTAGAAATTTGTGGAATCTTTTCAACAATTGAAATAATCAAAGATAGCACTATGAATAATATTACTGTACTACAAACGGACAAGCTGCAATCATAACATGGAATCTTTGGAAATCGATGTGGTCAATCAGTAATTCCTCTGAAATGAGGCCACGTTGGATGTAAGATTGTCAGAGGATTTCCTCAGTGAGTTGAAGCACACCGTGCATCTGACTGGATGGTGGGGATCTTTGTGCTGAGAAGTGTGCTGATATTCGGCCAGATCTGATCAGTCTCTGTGTCTGAGTATGTGTACAGGATGCCTTTAGCCCTTCAAAGGTACACAGAATTACATTGCTGTTAGTAAAATAAGGTACAAGGTACGCAAGTCATTTGTTCATTTGATTCAGAAGTACTGTATAATCATAAGCACACTGGGTCAGTTTTGGATTTCATTCCAAAATGAAATGGTAATTCCTATAAATGTGTTATGAGCTTACTTATAGAAATCTATGACAGGTTTGGCAACATCTTTGTAGTGTCTCAGTCTGGCCACCAGGGCTTCTGGTCTGTCATCCTCCTGTTGAATCAATGGCTCTCCTGTGATGTCATCTATCCCCTGAAAACACAACAGAAATTAGCAAGGCTAACAATTACCGAACATTTTTTTATGCAAGTATATTAAAGACAGGTGTGACCAAAGATTGTGTAACATAAAAATGTTTTATCTTCATTTTTGTCACATTTATTTTACTCAAAAAAGTATACAAAAGAGTAAAATAAAGATTTTTTTTGTTTATGTTTTAAACATTTTAGAATCAAAAAAGGCTTCAGACAGAGCCAAAGGGAAAAATAAATAAAATAAAACAAAATAATATAAAAAATGATAATAACAACAATAGTGAAATGTAAAAAACATACATACATCCCTATTTATACACATGCATATATGTGACCCTGGACTACAAAACCAGCCATAAGTCGCACGGGTATATACACTGTAGGGGTCAAAATTATCGATTTTTCTTTTATGCCAAAAATTATTAGAATATTAAGTAAAGATCATGTTCCATGAAGATATTTTGTAAATGTCCTGCCATAAATATATCAAAATTTTATTTTTGTAAGTAATATGCATTGCTAAGGACTTCATTTGGACAACTTTTAAAGGCAATTTTCTCAATATTTAGATTTTTTGTCTTTAGATTGTCTTATCCTAACGGTTTTGTGGTCCTGGGTCACATATAGTCCTGGAGAGTTTTAAAATGTGCAAGAAAGGACTGCCAAATTTTAATAAAAAATATTGTAGTCCACTGAAAATCTAATAATATCTAATATCTAATTTCATAAAATATAAGAACAAAAAAATTTGTAAAATGAGTGGGCAGCAAAAGACTGATGGCCAACACCACAAAAAGTCCAACAAAAGGCGATGCTGGAGTTTCTACGGAGGTAATAGCTGAAAAAGAATCAAATAACAACCCTTAAAATGAGGAGAGAGCTGAGCCGGTCAAAAGAAATATGAGTTAGTGTGGCTGGTTGCAAGTGACACCTGTCACATTTTGGATCAATGGTTGGAGCAAGTCCGCATTTAGACCAGTGGGCTCTAAGAACCACCTTACATTGTATAAGAGCATGACGTGCATAAATGGACGAGCAGTTAATTATTTATTACTCACCCTCGTATCGTTCCACATCCATAAGATTTCCGTTCATCTTCGGAACACAAATTAAGTGTAAAGTTTGAGAGGTTTCTGTCCCTCCATACAGATCGCAACTACCACTCTAAGGTCCAGAAAGATAGGAATGACATCATTAAAGTATTCCAGTGACTTCAGTGTTACAGATCCCTTGTTTCCCTGGACTCCATTTCCCAGAATCCTCCTGTTCTCCACACCTGCACTCACTTCCCTCGTCAGTTCCTCATCATCACTCATCACCTGCACCTGGACTCTATTGTTAGCACTCCCTTTATATTGCACTCACTCCCTTCACTCCTGGTCCGTCTTGAATGTTGTATAACGTGTATGTTTGGTTCTCCTTGCCTTCTATGTATTAAATACTACGTGCAATTGTGGAAATCCGTATCTGCCTCTTCTCTACACCAGCATACCATAACAGAAAGACGGACCAAAGAAGTTGGATTTTCACAAAAAAAAAAAAAAAAAAAAATGGAGACTTTCCCCAGCTCCCTGGATCCAGCTCCTCCAACACCTCTCACCCTGACAGCCAGCGATCGCCTTATCGGGCTCCTGCAGGTAGGTCGTTCGCTGGAGAGGTATGTGGAGGAGTTCGTTGAGATCGCTTATTTGTCTGACTGGCCTGAAGCAGTTTTGATCTCCCTGTTTTTGGATGGATTGGATGATGACACTATCCGTTTTGATGAACCTGTTTTTTGTTTCTCCTTAAGTGAAACTATCAATTTAATTTTGTGGTTAAATGGCTCCAAATTCTTTGTAGATGAGGTTCAGGATGAGTGTTGTCGTCCAGTCCATCCAGAAACACGGTTGGCCGGGCCAGTCAGTCAACCTCCGTCTTCCTCCGCATACCCCTCCAGCAAACTCCCTGCCTGCCCCATGCTGGACCCACATGCCTCAATTGGGTCCAGAAAGCAGCGGAGGAGGAAGCAGCCCGCTCCAGTGTCTCCAGAGCCCGCTCCAGTGTCTCCAGAGCCCGCTCCAGTATCTCCAGAGCCCGCTCCAGTATCTCCAGAGCCCGCTCCAGTATCTCCAGAGCCCGCTCCAGTATCTCCAGAGCCCGCTCCAGTATCTCCAGAGCCAGCTCCAGTATCTCCAGAGCCAGCTCCAGTCCCCACAGAGCCAGCTCCAGTGCCTGTGGGGATTTTAATTGTATTTGAGGGGATGAACGAGCCCGCTCCAGCCCTTTCCGAGCCTGCAGCTCCAACCCTGTGCGAGCCACCAAGTGAGGTGGCCTGGCTTATAGACTTTTGGACAGAGCCAAGTTCTCCAGTCTCCGCCGAGCCAAGTTCTCCAGTCTCCGCCGAGCCAAGTTCTCCAGTCTCCGCCGAGCCAAGTTCTCCAGTCTCCGCCGAGCCAAGTTCTCCAGTCTCCGCCGAGCCAAGGTCTCCAGTCTCCGCCGCCGAGCAAAGGTCTCCAGTCTCCGCCGCCGAGCAAAGTTCTCCAGTCTCCGCCGCCGAGCAAAGTTCTCCAGTCTCCGCCGCCGAGCAAAGTTCTCCAGTCTCCGCCGCCGAGCAAAGTTCTCCAGTCTCCGCCGCCGAGCAAAGTTCTCCAGTCTCCGCCGCCGAGCAAAGTTCTCCAGTCTCCGCCGCCGAGCAAAGTTCTCCAGTCTCCGCCGCCGAGCAAAGTTCTCCAGTCTCCGCCGCCGAGCAAAGTTCTCCAGTCTCCGCCGCCGAGCAAAGTTCTCCAGTCTCCGCCGCCGAGCAAAGTTCTCCAGTCTCCGACGCCGCCGAGCAAAGTTCTCCAGTCTCCGACGCCGCCGAGCAAAGTTCTCCAGTCTCCGACGCCGCCGAGCAAAGTTCTCCAGTCCCCGCCGCCGAGCAAAGTTCTCCAGTCTCCGCCGCCGAGCAAAGTTCTCCAGTCCCCGCCGCCGAGCAAAGTTCTCCAGTCTCCGACGCCGCCGAGCAAAGTTCTCCAGTCCCCGCCGCCGAGCAAAGTTCTCCAGTCTCCGCCGCCGAGCAAAGTTCTCCAGACCCCGCCGCCGAGCAAAGTTCTCCAGTCTCCGACGCCGCCGAGCAAAGTTCTCCAGTCTCCGCCGCCGAGCAAAGTTCTCCAGTCTCCGCCGCCGAGCAAAGTTCTCCAGTCTCCGCCGCCGAGCAAAGTTCTCCAGTCTCCGCCGCCGAGCAAAGTTCTCCAGTCTCCGCCGCCGAGCAAAGTTCTCCAGTCCCCGCCGCCGAGCAAAGTTCTCCAGTCTCCGACGCCGCCGAGCAAAGTTCTCCAGTCTCCGCCGCCGAGCAAAGTTCTCCAGTCCCCGCCGCCGAGCAAAGTTCTCCAGTCTCCGCCGCCGAGCAAAGTTCTCCAGTCCCCGCCGCCGAGCAAAGTTCTCCAGTCTCCGACGCCGCCGAGCAAAGTTCTCCAGTCCCCGCCGCCGAGCAAAGTTCTCCAGTCTCCGACGCCGCCGAGCAAAGTTCTCCAGTCCCCGCCGCCGAGCAAAGTTCTCCAGTCTCCGCCGCCGAGCAAAGTTCTCCAGTCCCCGCCGCCGAGCAAAGTTCTCCAGTCTCCGACGCCGCCGAGCAAAGTTCTCCAGTCTCCGACGCCTACGAGCCCTCAGCTCCAGCCGCCGCCTACGAGCCCTCAGCTCCAGCCGCCGCCTACGAGCCCTCAGCTCCAGCCGCCGCCTACGAGCCCTCAGCTCCAGCCGCCGCCTACGAGCCCTCAGCTCCAGCCGCCGCCGCCGAGCCAGCCGCTCCAGCCGCCGCCGCCGAGCCAGCCGCTCCAGCCGCCGCCGCCGAGCCAGCCGCTCCAGCCGCCGCCGCCGAACCAGCCGCTCCAACCGCCGCCGCCGCCGAACCTACTGCTCCTATGAACTGTGTTGTTGAACCCTCCAGCCCAAAGACTGTTTTCCCTCCCTGCCTCCCTCTCCCGCCTCCCATGTCTGTCTTCACTGAACCTTCACCTCAAGCCCCCTCGCCCAGATCTCCACCTCGGACCTCTGGGCGATTACCTACACCCTGGCTCCAACCTCCCTCTGCTCCACCGTTGCCCATCAGTCCTCCAGCCTCACAAGTCTCCATCCTGCCCCCGTTCACACCTTGGTCCCTCGTCAGCCTGCCTTCCCCTCTGGACTGCACTCCTCCGTCTCCGCTCCGTCCCTCCGTCCCTCGCTTCCAGTTGGCTTCCTCACTCCCCCTAGTGTTCACTTTGTTGTCTGTCGTCTGTGTTCAACTGCGGCCTTCTGGAGCCCCGGCTGCGCTTCGGTCGGCGGAGCCTTCGGTTCCGCCATCACCCGCCAGTCCTTCAGCGACGCCTGGGCTCAACGCCTCGAAGGCTTCGGCTCCTGACCCGCCATGGCTGCCCGCTGCACCTGACCCGCCATGGCTGCCCGCTGCACCTGACCCGCCATGTATGCCCGCTGCATGTCTGCCCGCTGCACCTGACCCGCCATGGCTGCCCGCTGCACCTGACCCGCCATGGCTGCCTTCGGCTCCTGACCCGCCATGGCTGCCTTCAACCCCTGACCCGCCATGGCTGCCCACGGCTCCTGACCCGCCATGGCTGCCCACGGCTCCTGACCCGCCATGGCTGCCCACGGCTCCTGACCCGCCATGGCTGCCCACGGCTCCTGACCCGCCACGGTTTTTGGACCTGCCCTGGAGACCTCCACTCCAGTTTACTCCATCCCCTGCTCCGGTTTGAGGTCTCCAGGGCGCCCGCCCCCCTCCCGGTTGTTACATCTACGGCGCGAGGACGCGCCTACCGGGAGGGGGAGGTACTGTTACAGATCCCTTGTTTCCCTGGACTCCATTTCCCAGAATCCTCCTGTTCTCCACACCTGCACTCACTTCCCTCGTCAGTTCCTCATCATCACTCATCACCTGCACCTGGACTCTATTGTTAGCACTCCCTTTATATTGCACTCACTCCCTTCACTCCTGGTCCGTCTTGAATGTTGTATAACGTGTATGTTTGGTTCTCCTTGCCTTCTATGTATTAAATACTACGTGCAATTGTGGAAATCCGTATCTGCCTCTTCTCTACACCAGCATACCATAACATTCAGTAGCTTAATTTCAATTTTATGAAGCAAGTGTTTTGTTTGCACAAAAAAAAAAACAACATAATTTACCACTTTACTTAAGAAATATTGATCTGCAACGTGCGTTCACAAGAACTTCACAAGTCACAACGCATGCGTGTTGTGTTCAAGCGAGATCTGCCATTGTTGTGTGAACACGCTTTGGATAATATTATTTTGTAAATAAAGTGATAAATTCTGTTTTTTTTTTTTTTTGCACAAAGCACTCAGATCGCTTCATAAAACTGAGTTTAAGCCATTGGTGTCACATGGAGAACTTTAAACCCTTTACACCAGGGGTGTACCAAGTCCTACTCCTAGAGGGACAGAGTTTAGATCCAACCCTGCTGCAAAACACCTGGTTGTAATTTTGAAGTACTTTCAAAGACCTTTTATTAGCTGGTTTAGGGGTCTTTAATGATGGACCTAAACTCTGCTAGAAGGTGGATGAGCAGTGTTTTGAAATCGCCCATCACTAGATATTGTGGAATAAAGTCACTATTTTGATATTTTTAGCCATTGGATTTGATTAAACATATCTTAATTTGTGATCCGAAGATGAACAAAGGTGAGGAACGACACAAGGGTGTGTAATAAATGACATAATCTTCATTTTTGGGTGAACTAAAATGACTTTAACTTTCTACTACACAGAAGGATATGGTGTTTTCCATTGAAAGAAAATTAGGTTTCAGCTTCAGTGTGAACACAACTCCCATTTGTGAAATAGGACACATCTTGTGTCTCAATCAACTCCCTAGTTCAGTAGTAAATTAAGTACACAGCCACAGTTAAAAAATGGTAACATCTAAATTAACTAATTTTATTAAATTCAAAATATTATTAATATCAGTAAATAAACCTAAACACATAAATTCATACCAATAAAACTGTTTGTATGGGCTAAATCAGGTAGAAAGTGCACAAAAATGCTTGCTCCCTAAAAATTTCTGTTTTGCTTAAAGTTGCCCTAGAACCAGTTTTTACAATATTTAATATAAGTCTAAGGTGTCCCCTGAATGTGTCTGTGAAGTTTCAGCTCAAACTACCCCATAGATTTTTTACTTTAACCACATTTAACAGTACATTAGCAACATGCTAACGAAACATTTAGAAAGACAATTCACAAATATCACTAAAAATATCATGTAATCATGGATCATGTCAGTTATTATTGCTCCATCTATCATTTTTCGCTATTGTCCTTGCTTGCTTACCTAGTCTGTTGATTCAGCTGTGCACAGATCCAGACGTTAATACTGCCTGCCCTTGTGTAATGCCTTGAACATGGGCTGGCATATGCAAATATTTGGGTCATACATATTAATGATCCCAACTGTTACGTAACAGTCGGTGTTATGTTGAGATTCGCCTGTTCTTCTGAGGTCTTTTAAACAAATGACATTTACACAAGAACGAGGAAACAATGGAGTTTGAGACTCACTTGAACTCTTGTTATTTAACTATGCCAAGGTAAATTCGATTTTTGATTCTAGGACACCCTTAAAAATGCAGTGCATATTTTGTGACACAATACTATATTTACTCAATTTAACAGGAGGATAATGTGCTATACATTGATGTTGTTGCTCAACCTGCTTTTGGAGCAAAGGAGGAGTCAGACTGAGTAGTAGGAGTTTAAATAATAAGACTTCTGAATTAAGGTTTCAGTGCAGAAACAATAAAAACTAGTATTTTCACCTGGACGCGGGGAGGATTGAAGCACATATTATACACTCTCCCACTGGATGGATGTATCCAGCGATGCCGCAGTCTTTCCTTCAGTGTTTCCAGAGGGATGTTGAGGTTGATGGCTACATCCAGATCACATGCACTGTTTAGGGCTTCAGCCTGAGCTAGTGTTCGAGGGAAACCTGAAAGTAAGTTCACAAAAATGACTTCTAACACTTAATACAGGCCAAAAAGTTAATGCGCACACCTGAATTATTCACGTATGAGTGATTGCATTTTCTTCATTTCATTATAACATTTTATGATGTCATTTGAAGGTTATGAATAAATGCTATTTTGAAATGTCACACTTTTGTTGCAATGTGTAGTTTCGTAACTATGTATAAATGTCAAGTGTTCAATACTACATCCTTAGTGGGCCCCCCGCTGGCAATGCTATATTGATAAAAACAATCATACAAACAAAACATGTGTTTTTTTTATTATAGCACTGCCAGTGGGGCACCTGCTTTCATTACTTATGACTGAGTGTAGATACTTTTTTGTTGGTATATTTTAATTTTAGTCTTTAGTTGGGATTAGCCTTTGTGCTTTAATCTGTACAGTCCTGCAATACAGGAACACTAGTTTAATCCATGTAACAAGATATTTTGTAGGTCACACTGCACACCTTTTCAATCAATGTCTAATATCCTAACATCCTGATTACATCTTGATTATCTGACCTCACAAATCACTAATCAATTAAAATGAAAATAGGGAATATGAGGCAACATATTTCCAATACTCTTAGGTTACTTCCTAAATTTAGTAACACTGCAGATTGTTTTTAGTTTCTGTTCAATGAAGAAATGAAAGTTTTGCTTCCTCTAAAGAGATTTTGCTTAGTCCTAAATAAATAAATAAAAATAATAACATAGCAAAAGGATTAAAGATTAAAGTTGCCATGAAATGGAAGTTGCGATAGTCTTTTCTTCCCTATTGTGATGTGTATATATACAAGTGAAACGGCTTCTCCAACAAGAAAAAATGTAAGGGTGGAACTTTATTTTGTCCATCAGAGACGAGATGTCATTGCAAGAGGGAGAGGAAGTTATTTTTATTTAATTATTATTATTATTATTATTATTACGAGGGAAGATGGATTTAAAAAAATAATGATGTGAAAGTATAAATCATTTATAATTAATGCTGCAATATTCCATGAAAAAAATAAGAACTGTCCATTTTGATTTTATGGTGACTTTTTAATGGGATTTACCACCATACCATCCAACAACCAGCTGCATTTGGTCATCTCCTCCAATCTAGGCAGCAGAAGACGTGTCATGACATGGTCTGGCACCAGCAATCCTTTTTTTATATATGTCTTAGCTAGAACACCAGCTTCTGCAAAAAAAAAAAAAAAAAGTGGAATGAATGGAAAACATATTTTTCCATAATAATCATCAAACCTATATGGCTTAATATATTTGTTTAAATAATGTTCCTCCAAGAATGAAAGCAGCTGAAATTTCTAAAAGACATACTTAACAACATTCTGCTTACGTTCAAACTTAAAGTGTACACATAACCTTTAACTAGGACGAATCAATTATTAATCATATGATTTTAACCACAAGCTAGATTGTTAATCATATAATAGATCGAGCAGTCACATGAGCGTCTGATGCCCACTGATGTCATATAGAATTTAGAATATGAAAACAAAGTATGATAAAAAATCCTAATGTCAAGACACAAATTTCAACTTTTTACAGTTAAAAGCTATGCCACACAGCCACAACTGAAATGTTACAGTATATTTTTCTGGTAGCTAAATCAACTCTCAGCCTTCAAAGACTAATGCACAAAAGTGTATTTACTAAAATGGGGGGAAAAATGTGTTAAAGCAAAAAGTTATATTCTTTTTAACCAAGCCTTTATGTTGCAAAAAAGATGAGTCATAACTTTACTAAGCATAAAAAGTCCATTCTAGCTCATTTATAATGAGGAACCTGAATGTGTATATAGTGTGATGATTAGTATGAAAATTCCTTTGTCTTTATCTACTTGTATGAATGCCAGCTGAAGTCTTAATACGGGAGTTTTGCATGGCAACAGCGAAATAAAACAGAAATGTTGAGTGGCATCTTGCCAGCATGGCAACTTTTAAACGCATTTACCTCACATGAACTCTAAACATCATGACCAGGGTGTACTAACCACATATTCCACACTGGCAAAATTTTGAAGTTAAAGAATCTTAAAAAACACAATCTGAATAGCCTATATAAACCGCAAAAGTTGGTTACACCCATTCATATGAAAAATACATCCCTTCTCACTGTGCATCTAGCATTTGTTGATATCGACAGGTCTTTAGAGATAAGAAGCTTCCAGGAAAGCAACCGAAAGTTTGTAAATTTTTGCAAAGCACGCACCCGTTTTGGCAGAGATGTTTTCTCGAACAAAGTCTCCACTGGATAAATGTTTGAGGCCGAAACTGTGCGCGATCCTCTCCGAGATGGTCCCTTTCCCCGAGCCTGGGGGACCCATGATAACAGCCCGGAATAACTTGGACATATCCTCACCGAACTGCCCTGTTTACAATAAAAACGAGTCCAGCATTACTACTGAAACCATGCAAATCACGCACTTATTTGACACAGTTTGCAATGTAGTGCGCGTTTGCATACAATTCAGAGATTACAGTTGCGTTAAAGCAGATCTTCAGTGCAGAATGAGGGGTGGGGACCTGTAACATCGAATAAAACCACAAAATCACACAACAAGGAGCGACTTAAAAAGTTCTAGGTCAAAAACAACAAACAAACTTACCCACCCAACAGAGTACTGTACTATTAAACTGTTATTTCCACGGAGAAAACAGAGCCCGTTGTCACTTCATTAAAATCGTGTAGCCCTTCGTTGACGCACCGCCTACTGCTCTTTATGTAGACGTGAGCGTCTCCTCTCTGCAAATGAATGGAGGAGAAATATAAACGCCCTATTTTAAAACGCCTCTAGTATAGAGTCGCACTGAAAAATATACACAAGCTGCACCGTATGGTCGTTTAAGTATTTAGTTAAAACGGTTGCACTTGACCGCAATACATAAAAAAATCTCTTAAATACAATGTGCGGGTCATACAGGGAATTATAAACAAAACGTTCTTGTGATATTTGTATGATATGAAAATCTACAAGTGATAATGAATGACAGCTTAAGTCCACGTACTGTTGCTATGGTTACCCGGGGCAAACGCGATTTCCGTTTGCAAGCGTTTGTTTACTTACCACTAGTTGAAAACTGGTTTGTTGAAAATAACTGACGTTTAGCTTCCTCATATGGTTATTTGGAGAGATTTAAGTTAGAGGGGCACGTGATATCTTGAAAGAGGATCTTTACAGAAGAAAAAAAAAAATCTTACACGTATGCACTATTCTATGCCATTTATTTTAGTATAAATAGTGTGTCCACACTGAAAATTACAAAAAGAAAAACTGCATTTCAAATGCCGGTTTAAGCATTTATTTAACTAATAAAGCGAAGGAACATTGGACATTTCATGCACCAAACATCACAGCTTTCCTTAAAGGGATAGTTCACCCCAAAATGAAAATGTTATCATTTACTCACCCTCATGTTGTTCCAAACCTGTATGAGTTTCTTTCTTCTGTTGAACACAAAAGGATATATTTTAAAGAATGTTGGTAACCAAACCATTTTCCCCTATTATGGTAGTCAATGGGTGTCGTCAACTGTCTGGTTACCAACATTCTTTAAAATATCTTCTTTTGTGATCAACAGAAAAAAAGAAACTCATACAGGTTTGGAACCACTTGAGGGTGAGTAAAATTGGGTGACAAAATTTTCATTTTTTGGTGAACTATACCTTTAAGTGGGGGGAGGGGGAGGAGCTATAAAAAGGGGGCTTATAAAATCCATACATGACTAGAAAGTAGAGTACATATTGCATAGTATAAGTGCATAATGTAGCCTATGTCATTTGGGACACAACTGTTATTCTCTCCACATGCAACTGACTGTGGATAACATATGTGTATAACTGGTGCGATATTGCCCCCTGTCTGATTTAGGACAGACACACTTGTTACACTAGAGATTTATTTACATGAGATTTATTCATATTTCATTGTATTTCCTAAAGCCATCAGGACCATAATGAAAATGAAGAGAACACTTTGCTTTTCGATGTTTGCATTTCAAATAATGTTCTACGGTTTCTTTAATGTATTTTCTGAAACATGAAATGTTGAAAAGTGTATGAAGGATTTATATTTTGTATCTTTATGCACGCTACTAAACAAATTATTTAATCTAAATTTCCTCTTCCAATAAACACTTGCAATCAAACTTTGCACAAACTTTAGTTATTAAGATATAACAAAATGGGTAACACTTTACAATAGGTTTCATTAGTTAACATTAGTTACCTACAAGTTAACTTGAACTTTTTGAGATTAAGTAAGTAATGACAATATTTAAATTTTTGGGTGAACTATACCTTTAAGTAGGGGAGGGGGAGGAGCTATAAAAAGGGGGCTTATAAAATCCATACACTTGAAAGTAGAGTACATAGTGCATAGTATAAGCGCATAATGTAGCCTACAGTGTTCCCAACTTAGCAATTTTGCTGCTAGATTAAGCAACTTTTCAGACTACACTAGCAACTTTTTTTCCAAAAAGCACCTAGCAACAAATTTAGCAATTTTTAACATTTATTTGGCAAATTTTAGCAACTTTTGGAAAGTGACTCTAATCAAAACAGCACACGTACAAGCTAGCTAAATAGACTGAGCGGTTGATTCATAATTCCTTAAAGGTGCTAAAGAGGATGTTTTGTTTTATATATTTTTGCAATATTACTTGAAACTCTTTACTAACTGATAAAAGACTATTTATTAGGTGCACTAAAAGGAATAATATTAATATACATCATCTGTGCATGAGGTAGGGCCTTAAAAACATCAGCCAATCGTTTACGCGATCATCGCGTAAAAGATTGGCCCTCTGGCTTGTCAATCACTGCCATGACATTCTTTGTGAGAGACGTAACTTTCCACACTCCACAGGCGCCACATGCAATGTTTTTGTCAGGAGACAGGAGTAACAACTGCAGATTATGAGTTACCTGCGGTGAGTCCGACATAATGAATCCACTAACACGACACAGCAGATGCAGGTGGTAAACACTCGTGTTCCAATACTCGTGCACAAGTTTTGGGAGGCGTTCCTTTGAACTGAGCTGTGAAGGAAGGGGGTTGTTCTTACACATGCGTTAATTTCAAAAACTCAGTAACAGTCTTTGGTTTCTCAGTAGACGAAAAGATCCTCTTTAGCACCTTTAAGATAGTTGGAAATAGCTGTAAAAACCGGAAGAAAAAAAACAACGAGTGGGGGTGGGGCTACACAAAAAGGCACGATCATTTAGGTAGCATATTAACTACCACAGGGCTTTAATTGTTCAGTTCATGTGTAGTTTCACTGGTTAAAAGGAAAATAGCCTACATAAAAAAATAATTGTTCCACAATAAAGTGTTTAACTGTTCAATATCACTGTTGTATTTAAAAATAAAAATAAATCTGGTCATGAAAAAATGTTGTTTGTATTCATTTTAAAAATGCTGTGTGTGTGTGTATTTATTTTACAAACAAATCTAAATTAGCATTTCAAATATCTATGTAGTTTTGCGTTGCGATTACGCAATGACGTCATGGCGCAATTACGTCACAATGTCATTTAGCAACTTTTAGCAACAAAACGATCTGCCTTTAGCAACTTCCCCTGAAAATTAGTTGGCAACACTGGTAGCCTATGTCATTTGGGACACAACTGTTGTTCTCTCCACATGCAACTGACTGTGGTCAACATATGTGTATAACTGGTGTGATATTGCCCCCTGTCTGATTTAGGACAGACACACTTGTTACACTAGACGTGAGCGTCTCCTCTCTGCAAATAAATGGAGGAGAAACATAAACGCCCTGTTTTAAAACGCCTCTAGTATAGCGTCGCACTGAAAAATATACTAAGTTGCACCGTATAGGAGTATGGTCGTTGTTGCCCCCTGTCTGATTTAGGACAGACACACTTTGTTTACTGTGATGTTGGTGCAAACATTCCTCAGATGCCACAGCACTGCTTACTTTAAAGTTTTCAAAATTATGTCACACACGTCTACCACATATCCAGCTAGAGAGAAAGGGCCAGAACCCATAGGGCCTCATCAAATTTATAAATGGGGCCACGCATATGAAACAAAGTGAAATAAATTGGGGAAAACACACACACACACACACACACACACACACACACACACACACACACACACACACACAAAAGGCTTTATGTATAATATGTAAACGGACATATTTAATATTTCAGTGTCTTATTTTAATTAATTTTAAACAATTTGTATTCAAAACAAAGTTCTAACTTAATCGTGTAAAAATGAATCATAGTTAATTATTTTTATCTAGTTTCTGTCAATAAAAAAAGTTTAAAAACAAGCCGCTTTGTCATCATTACATCATAAAAGCCACAGGTACATGGAGTCAAAAAGATCGAAAACCACTGAAATAGAGTCCGCCATATAAGCTAATCAACATGTCAAACATTTATTTCCGAGGTGCCTTACGGTGGCGTCAGAACATAAGGGATATAAAACGCAGTTCACTTCGGCTATGCACTGTCAAAATCAGACGACTTTTCAAACCTTCTATAGGACAACAGCCATTCTGCACTAAAGAAAGTGCTGAACTTTGAGCGTCAGGACCCGGAAGCGTGTTATTTTATTGTCACATGGCTTGAAGATTTCAATAACAACAAAAAATGGCGACAATCACGTTGTTCGCTGTAAGGCGCTTGCTGCGTCATTAAAAATATTCACGTAAACACGGGAGTTAAGCGTTGAAAATGCAAGTAAGTACTTTTGCTATGGGTAGAATAATGCATCTGTCTAACTGTGATGGTTATATTACATTAATGTTTTTACCTTAGAAGTACGTGGTGTTTGTTTTTGCTATGAGAGGGGTGTGTGCGCGCGCTGTTGGGCGTTAGCGCGCATCAATACACTACAATAAGAAGACTCACGAGATATAAGACTATAAAACGAATCGAAATTGCAAGTAGAACAGCTGCTTTACACGCAGAATATTTACGATACTTGTTGTGATATTATATGACATATGATCATGTAATGCCTTTTCGTGTAATAACTTATGTATAATTTATTGTAGACTCTACTGACTTCATGACGTTCTAACGGGCTTTTTTCTCAAACACATTGTATTCATTTGTAGTTTATAAATTATATTGCTCGAATGTTCCTCACATAAATTACTTTTATTTAAAACTGTAGTTTCATCAAACATAAACATTTTTCCATGAGAAGTCGCAACACACTATAACAGCAAGAATATTCCCGTTTTAACCCATTTAAATGTTTTTTTTCTTCCTATTTCCCTCGAAACAGCCGCTATAGGAATGTTAGGCAGATGTTTTGTCATTATTTGGCAGGCGTTTCCACTGTCCTGAGATGGCAAACACGACGCGCTGATGGAGTTGTTTACAAGAAGAGATTCGCACGGAGGGCGGGGAAGCTGTGGGCGGAGTCTGTGGGAGGAACCACTTGCTTGCCAAATACGAGAGCAAAGCATAGAAGGTGGAGTCAGTGTTACCATAACAAGTCTGGCGTCACAGGGGCGGTGTTTATGAATAATTAAAGCTCAAAACGAAGGTATTGAATCTCTTGGGAGCTGTCATTTAATGCAGTGTATCCAGTGAAAATGTGGCATGATATTACATTTTTGCTAGCTACACAGTATAAGTTAGGCTATGTTAAATAATAAAATGCTCAATCTACTCATTTCTATAATTATATACATTTTTAGGTTTAATTAGCCTATGTTATAATATATTTGTTATATTTTGAATAGAGTAAACCTGTGGAATTCACACTTTATCTGTGATATTTAAAGTCAAAGTTGTTACCCCTGAATGAACGTGGAAGAGAAGACGCGTGAAGCACTACCGCCCTGGATCTGCTTGATGTGACAGGCTGCCCTGGTTCAGTTATCACAGTGCTGATGCTGTCCATCTTAAAGGTACAGTACTGTGATAACTGAAGGATGGCTGCCATCTTGACATCTAGCCTCATAAAAAGTTTTTTCTAACAGGTGAGCAAGAGGTAAAAGACAAGAAAATGAACAAAACAATACAATTTAATAAAGAGATAAGCACTTCTGTTTTAATAAAACTGTAAAAATGGATTGACTTTTATGCATGAAATTATGCACATTATGGTAGCTTTTGTCATCAGTATAATGTTAAATCATATTCTCCTGCTATCTAGCAAAAACCTGTTGACATTCATTTTAATATTATAGATGTTTTGAGAAATAAGACAAAAATCTTTTATTAATCTTATATATGTAATATTTTATTCTTATTTCATTGTATTTCCTATAGACATCAGGACCATAGTGAAAATGAAGAGAACACTTTGCTTTTCAATGTTTGCATTTCAAATAATGTTCTACAGTTTCTTTAATGTATCCTCTGAAACATGAAATGTTGAAAAGTTTATGAAGTATTTATATTTTGTATTTTTATGCACACTACTAAACAAATTATTTAATCTAAATAATTTGCACTTGCAATCAAACTTTGCACATACTTTAGTTATATATTAAGATATAAGAAAATGGGTAACACTTTACAATAAGGTTTCATTAGTTAACATTAGTTAACTACTAGTTAACATGAACTAAGAATTGACAATAATTCTACAGCATTATTCATCTTAGTTCATGTTTATTTTAACATTTACTTATACATTATTAAAATCAAAAGTTGTATTTGTTAACATTAGTTCATGCAGTGTAAACCAACATGAACAAAAATGAACAGCTGGACTTTTATTAACTACATTAACAAAGATGAATAAATACTTTAACAAATGTATTGCTCATTGTTAGTTCATGTTACTTAAAACATTAGCTTAAGTTAACAAATGAGACCTTATTGTAAAGTATTACCACAAAATGTATTTAAGTTGCAAAATTTGTTGGATATACATCCTTATGTCTTATGCAAATCTGTGTAAATATTGTCAGAAATGTGAATTCCCATCCTTGTACATATATTTACACTTGTTTTAGGGCAAACTGTAGTACATAAAGAGATGTTTGCTTACATGAAACAGTTTGAAAATCAAATATAATAGAGGTCAAATAGAAGTTTAATAAATCTGCTTTCTCTCTTTTCATTAAATTGTTGTCTGAGATAGAAAGCTTTTGTAACATTATAAATGTCTTTACTGTCACTTTTGTATCAATTTAATGCATCCTTGCTGAAAAAAAATAATGTTACAAAAGCTTTCTATTTGAAATAAATACTGTTCTTTTGAATTTTCTATTCATCAAAGAATCCTTAAAATTTTACACAACTGTTTTCAACATTGACAATAATCAGAAATGTTTCTTGAGCAGCAAATCAGCATATTAGAATGATTTTTGAAGGATCAATTGACACTGAAGACGAGCTAAATTCTACTTTACCATCACATGAATAAATTACATTTTAAAATATATTAAAATAGAAAACAGTTATTTTAAATTGTATAATATTTCACAGTATTACAGTTTTTAATGTATTTTGTATCAAATAAATGTAGCCTTCTTGAGCATAAGAGATTTATTTTAAAAAGAAATTACAGATCCCAAACTTTTGAACAGAAGTGTATATATATATATATATATATATATATATATATATATAGTATAAATTATTTATATACATTTATTTACATATAATACATTTATAAGAAGTTAGTGAAAACTTTATTATGTTCATAGCATTTGTGTGCACACCATAAAGATTTTAAAAAAATATATAGTATGAGTGTATTCTGCCCTTTTGCCTTATAATCATTTCAACATGCTGTTAGTAATTTAGCCCCAGCAGACACTTTTCCTATGTTACACACCCTTCTTAACACTCTTCTAAATTGAGTCATCTGCTCATTTTAGAATGATAATGTAAAAGTGAGTAATCGGTTTCTGTAACAAAGTGAGAAATAAAAATACACTAATACAACTATATGTTAAAAAAGATAATTTCTGGGTTGTTTTCAATTTGATGTTTACATATTATCTGATGTTTACATATTATCTATTATCTACATATTTGTTTGTTCCTGACCTCTGTTGAGTTTTTCTTCAGATCTATGAGAAATGCAATGCATTATAGATTTTGTTTGAGTGCTTATGGCAGTGTTGCACGTAGACTCATCACCTACCAATTATAGCGTATGACTCATCCAACGACAGGAGTTTCCAACTGGACCTTCCCCCCTCTCAGTGTTTAAGCTGTATTATTATCAACACATCTCAACACATATTATCTGAGATAGTTGTCTAATGCAAACAATTCACTGTTTTCTGTCAACATATATGTAAATGTTGAAACAATTAAAAGATTTAGGCTATTAGTGCATATGTACTTGTCACTTTACTATTAAAACATTTAAAGCTCAGATATACATATTTTGAAACTGTCTACCCGAACGGTCCTCTGTTGAACTTATTGATCTGCCACACTCTCCCAGTGTGCTCTGCAGCCCTCTTGTGAAACTGCAGCCCACAGTTTCTGGCAACTCATCTGATGGTGAGGACGGGAAGTCCCTCCCTTCCATGGCAGGCTTAAACCTTCTTGGTCTTAAAGACCTTCAGTGTAATCAGAGAGGGCTTAGTGTGTTGCTGATCTCTATTTTAAAAACAGAGACTGAATAAAGCGGAAGCAGTGGAACATGCTTGATGAAATATCAGTACACATAGCTGTATATCTACAAAAGTAATACAAGAAGATGAAGATTGTTATACTGGTTACATATGTAAAATTACATGTAACCATTAAATGTAGCCCAGTGGTATTTCTACAGTCTAAACTAGGGTGTTTATGTAAAAATAGGCTATATTTATTATTTATGAATCTGTGAAACATCTTTAAGTGTTGTGCAGTAATATGTTATATAGATACAATATATAACGGCAGCAATGCCTAACCATTACTTGTAATTGAGAAGCATAATTAGCAATATGAATCAATTATGATGAGCCTATAAAATGTCAATGTACATTATTAAATCCAAATATTTTAATGCTACTGCACTGTTTAACTAAACTGAAGTTTTATGATTAGCCTATAGCTACAACTGTAATAATTTGTAATTTTTTGAATCATTTGTTTGAAAACTATCGGCTATGTATTATTATCTGATGTTTTGTTTAAATGTTTGGTGTAAATTATTTTTACATCACCTCAGTACACACAGGATTAACATTCTAACTGTAAGTTTAATCGCATGTATCATAGTAAATAGTCTTAACTATATACGGAGGCTGTAGCCATAACAGAAATCCACTAGTTTAATCTCCGCCTAGATTTTAACGTCATTGGTGCAGCTTTTGATTGACAGCAGGAGGAGCCAATAAGCAACGTGTGACAGAGCTCGTCTTTACCCTATTTTCGGGAATGTGGTCGACGCTTGACAGGAAAGGTTAGTTGATCATGAAGACTTAACCACGGCTTGTTCTACTGTAAAGTGAAGTTTGTTTTGAAAATTTATCTCGTGGGATAAACCTTATATTATCGGAGAACATTTTGGAGTTAAATAACGAGTGGTTTACATCAACAAAATATCAAGAGGAAGTGTTCAAACGTCTGTAATGATCGAAATTAAACGGAAGTAGCTTTGCCTGACGAGGTAAGGACGAGGGCCGTAACTCTTCACATCCTGATTGTGTGTCTGATCTCTGGGGGATTGTTTATGTCTTTTCTTTTCATGTGCGATGTTAGTAAACATCAAGTTGTGATATTCTCTTATTAGTTTGTGTATGGTAACGTTACTGCTAAATATGTCGATAAGAGTGTTGAAGGAGGAACTCATTTGAGTCTATAGAACAAATTCTGCAGTTATTGGACTTAAACTGTAGATAATAATGCCGTCAACTTTAATCTCTTTGTGTCCGATAATGTAGAGACTGCTGGATGACGAACGGCTGTAAAATAATAATGGAGAGTCACTTTTTTTTTTTTTTTTAAAGCACACTAGGTCCTAGTCAGGCCTTCGCAATTTGGAAGTTGTAGGAAAAATCCTTAGTTTTGTTTTCTGTGTTATTGTTGCTAACTTGTTAAGCATTGACATTTTTTTTGATGTTTTTCTCATGCTCTGAATCTACAGTGGTTAAATGGTTAAACTTGTTGCTCCCGTGACTGCAGTTTTGTCGATATAAATCTGAACATTTGTACACAGTTATCACAAGCTGTCTGTTTGCTGAACAGCAGCGTGTGGGGTTGAAGTATATTTGATGTGCTTTGGAGGGATCGACCGAGGCTGATTATTTTTCATATAAAAATGTCCCATAACTGATATGCAATAGATTTTCTTAAAAACAATAATAAATAACTAACCCATATATTAGTATTATGAACACATAATGCACGTTATCAATATTTTATTAATAATATTAGTTTCATTATATTTATGCAAAGTTATTTTCATATTTGTTTTTGGGCTTTGTCTTGGAAAACATGATAATATTAATAACATTTATGGTTTTTACATGGTAAAAATATTGTTCTTCAAACTGATTATTGGTCTATCTCTACACTTAAATTCATATACTCTATCAAGACTGATTGGCCATTAGCACATATTACACAAATTACAAATCACATTCTGTTTACTGAAGGATGGCTACTCTTAAAAATCAAATTTTCTAAAGAAATTCATCAGATAACACAAAACTGTTGAATTGTGGTTGTCTTGACTTGGCATTTCTAGGAGAAACTTAAAATTTCCCTTTGATTCTAAAAAATACATCAACTAACCATTTCTAAGTAATAGAGGGACCACAACAATATGCTATACTACTACAGTACTGTTTGATTATGTCATCTGTACAAATTCATGCTGGTAATCTGATACAGTATGGACAAAAGTGACTCTGTGGGAGATATTCAGTTCCTATAGATGTTTTAGTGGGGAATCCCTTTTAAATAACAGTACTAACCCCTCTCTCACACAAAGAAAAATAAGTTGCAGTATGTTTATTTTCATTCTTGTTTCTTTGATTCAGTTAATTTTTCTAATCTGCCAAAAATGGAAACATTTAATTCCCATAGAGCCTGTTTTGGCGAGGAACCACATTTAAATTGCTGTACTAGCCACTTAAAAATATGAATTACAGTTAGGGCTGTGTGATATGGACATAAAACACTACCACAATTTTTTTAATCAATATTGCAGTTTCGATTTTAATCACGATTTTGAAAGAGTATTTCCTGAATTGCATATTTGATGGACACTTTACTATTCCGTAAGCCCCCCGAGAGAGGAATTGGTTGGTCACGTGACAGTAACGACATGAAAGATGTATTACATCCGAATTTCATTCATACTACCTATATTCAATCTATATAGAGTGCCTTTTTAATGGTCTTCAAATTAAGTAAATTCAAATGTAGTACCTACTCGGGCAGTATGTGATTTCGGACGTAGCACATCTCTCATGTATCCAAAATATTCCCAAACCATGGATGTTTATTTATTTATTTTTTTCTTTTTTGGTCAAGGCCTTATCCTGCCCTGAATTCACCATCCTTGTTTCTGTGCTTTCTTCCATGTCGTAATGGTAAACCTGCTCTGATCTGTTCTCATGCTAGATTTAGGCCACTGCATTCAGATTGCACACTGAGGGGGCTGGCGGAAAAATCGTGCTTTCTGCAGTTTAGAAATCGCGCATTCTCTTTTATTATGATTTCGATTAATCGCCCTACCCTAATTACAGTTTCATAATTTCTTTCCCATAGCTTAAGATTTTATGTCAGTTTCATACAAATAAATAGATAAAAATTGATGTCAAATGTAAGACGTTCATTTTAAGTAGAGTATTGACCATTCTGGTCTATTTGAAGCTCTCATCCTGATGTTGGTTAAATAATCTTGAGAAGAGTCTTTTTAGGGTATATCTGGTCTCTATACAGAACTGCCAAAAGGAAAACAAACAGATTGTCTGGTGGGTTTAGTCATAAACTGAGGGGAGTTAGAAATAGTGAGATCTTTGTGGCCATCACTGAACATTGCAAGTGGAGTTTCCCTTTAGAATAGAACATGTTGTTCTGCATGGTGTTCTGACAATTCATGTGGAGTTATAAAGCCTTAATGACAAGAAAAACTCCTAAATGTTTTAAATTGCCAGTTTTTGGCAACAAAGGTAGTCCAATCATAAGCCTCCGTACATGTCAAAACATAACAGAAAGAGATATTGCTAATTTAGCAAGCGCCAGGATGAAATGCTAATGAGGTTTTATTTAAAAATACAACACTGGAAAATTGAAAACCGTTGTATGAAAAGAAATCCTATATATTATCAAGTAATATAGGCCTTGATGTATTATAAGTTAATAATCAAATAATGTTATTGTTGTTTACTGGTAAGAACATTATCAGAAATTTAAATGTCTACAAATTGTAGATGTGTTTTCTTTAATCTTACCCATTTATTGGATGACATATTCGGGAACTGTTTATAACTCTGTTGTAGAGAAATGCTTATGTTTCTGCTCAATTGACAAGGTTAATTATAGAGAAAAATAGCCATAAAGCAATGTAAATTTGATTACAATAATTGATAAGGATATTACAGTATCCGGTAGTATAACATAATTAAAGGCTAAAATATATTTAATCCATATGATATAGACACAATAACCTTTGTATTTAAATACTTTTGAGATAGAAGAATCTCCATGACAAAGGAAGCTGTCCATGAAAACTAAACTTACCTTTATTTTAAGTTCATTTGAAAAAGTTTTCATTGTGGTATTAAGAGCCTGCAAACAGGATAAAACAGTTACAGCAGGTTCCCGCACCTACATGCGTTTGATGTACTCGAGCGGTCTACCAGAAGAATAGTCACAGGGTCTAAAGCGTGAAGGAACAGTGTTAACCATGACTTTATCAGCAAGCAGCACGTCAGCACCTCAGGAAGTGAAGCCGTGTCAATTAAACAGAAGAATGGCTTCGTGAATCATACTGAAGCAGATGAAGAATCATTTTAACAGCTTGCAAAAGAATGGCAAACTTACAACTATCCCTTAAAAAGTTCCCTAGATGACTTAAGACTGTGTCTTGAACATGAGAAAGAAAAAGGACATGATTCACTAAAAAGTGATTCTTAAAAAGGAGAACTTCTCATAAAATGCAAGTTAAAACATCATAAAGGAAAGGAACTAAATGGAAAGCTAGTCACAAAACATCTGAATTGCTTGCAATGTTAGGCCATTTAATAGACTGGTTGGGGGTGTCTGTAGTGGTTTTATTATGCAAGTCGAGATATCAGCTGAAACAAGCTTCTGCATAAGGACGTGACTGCAGAGAGAAGAGCATCAGTCACTCATACTGATTGACAGATGTTTATCGAACTGCGAAAACCTTGGAAAAAGGCCGTAGGAATATTTCTGATGAATCGGGTACAAATAAATGCCTGAAGGAGAAGCTCTTTTTTTCTATTCATCTTAAATTTAGCCTAAAATATTAAACCATCACTCAGTAGGGGCTACCTGATTTGGGACCAAATGATTGTTGATAAATTTGTATTTCCTATATACTAAAGGGTTAGTTCACCCAAAAATTAAAATTATCCCATAATTTACTCGCCCTCCAAGCTTGTTTTAGACTTCTAATTGTTTTTTTGTTTTTTTATCCTCTGCGCTTCCGTGTTTGTCAGTACGTCATGCGTCAGGTCAAAGTTCACTCTTCTGCCGGAATAGACTCGTGTACAGAAGCCAGTGATTCCAGTATATAAAGATATGGATATTTTTCTTACAAAAACGCATCGCTTCGCTTCAGAAGGCCTTTATTAACCCCCAGGAGCCATATAGATTACTTTTATGATGGATGGATGTGCTTTTTTTGGGCTTCAAAATCACGTTTACAATTCACTCCCATTATAAATCTTGGAAGAGCCACAATATTTTTGAATGCTCTAATTGTGTTTTACTACAAGAAGAAAGTCACATAGACCTAGGATGGCTTGAGGGTGAGTAAATTATGGGATAATTTTCATTTTTGGGTGAACTAACACTTTTTTAAAAATTTCCCTATATTAAAAAGTAATTGTTAGAATTTTATTTTTTTTTTTTAAATTGAACATCAGTTTAACTCATTAAGACAAGACTATGACAATGTTGAATGATTTTAATTATCATGTACACATATATATCTAAAAGTTCTAACAACAGAAAATAAGGGATTTATTCTTCTAATGTGTAATAAGTAATGGGACACACATCGTACCCTATCATTGAAAGTGCCTTCTATACCCAGGCTGTGAGGTGATGAATGTGGAGTGGATTTGTGATCTCATAATTTATAAAGCCAAACCAATAGTCTCAGTTTGTTTAGCTTCTTGAATTCACTAAAGCCACTTTAAAGACAAATGTGGTCCTTAACTGGTTGCAATTAGATTTCTTTTTCAGCACAGTTTGTTTTTGCATTCATTCATCTCAGGAAAGTCCTTTTACATGCTTGCAGGGATCTTGGCATCTAAACACGTCTTGACCTGCAGGGTATGAAGGGAGATCCACTGAGTTAAAACCATCTGATTCAGATGCGAACAACGTTCATCCTACCCTCCCTCATGTTCGCCGTAGGATGAGTGGTTGAATTAAATTGCTTCATGTGAGGGTGCCTGTAGTAAGGACATTAAGTATGTTGCACTTCCGTTGATTAAGAGTAATACTATATGGTTAAATTAATAGTCTCCAGCTAGACTCAGGCTTCACATTGTCATAGTGGATAGTATATTCAAAGAATATTTAAACTTGTGACATAATTTTATAATGGCACATATTATAATTAGAAAATTCAAATTGTGACATTAATAATGTAGCCTAGACACCATTAGCGCTGGGGTCAGGAAAAAATGCTTTAATTAACAGCCCGGAATCACTTAGGGGCATTAATGAAAAAATATGTCTAATGTGCAATGAAACGTCATATGTTGTTACTTGGTCACAGAGAGCTCAAGAAAAGCGAAATTTTTCCCTTTCCCTATTTTTTGTATACTTTTTGTAATACTTAAGTATGCTGCTGTTACTCATCTATGTGTCCATCGTCATCCATTGTTGTTTGCTGCCATTGCTGCCAAATGCTCTTATTCACATTCACACTCATTCTCAGTGAAGTGTGAACAGCCAAATAGGCGTCTTGTTCATGCTTTTCTTAGTGAACTGTTAATGTAAATACAGTTAGTTTTGGTTTAAGTGAATGTAAACAGGTGGAAATAACATAGTATTTGTTTCAATTTCAGTACTGTGCATTTGTCCTTGCAATGTATATGCAATCTAACAGACCTTCCGTTGTCTATTATGTCATTAAAATTAATCAAATGATCATATTGACAAGAAAAAGAGGAACATTTTCTTTTTGTTTTATACGAATGTTTAAAAGTTTGGGGATAAAATATTTTTTTAAAGAAATACTTTTGTTACTTTTTTCAATCAATTAAATACATTCTGATCCTTGGAAAAAAAAAAAAAAAAAAAAGTAAAATGTTTAAAAAAAAAAATCCTGAAACCCCTGGGGCGGTCACACTGCACTTCTCATTCCATTGACTTCCATTCAAATGCATGTGAATGCGTCAGACCAGAAACACAAGCTCGTGTGAAAAGTTTTGCATTTCGCTTCATTCCAAAGTTCAAGTTTGATTAACTCTGACCTGTGAATTCACATCACGTGAACACATTTGACCAGTAGAAGGTCGATTCATCACAAAATGACCTTTTGGCAGAATTAAAAGAATGTATGTTTGCAGTAAAGTGGAGTAGGTTGTATATTTTTACATTTTAAATGTATTACTATATGTTATATGTTGAATTCATGTTTATAAAAAACGACGCTGTAGACCTTGACGTTAAATTACGATCGTTGCAGCATCCGATGAAATTTTGCACATTCAAAGTCTAGTGTGACCATGGATTTAAGCACCAATTTAGCATATTAGAATGATTTCTGAAAGATCATGTGACTGTAAACATTGTAATGGCTGCTGAAAATTCAGCTTTGCCATCACAAGAATAAATTACATTTAAAAATAAATAAAAATAGAAAATAGTTATTTTAAATTGTAACTACATTTCATAATATACTGTATTTTTGATCAAATAAATACAGCCTTAGTGAGCATAGTGCATAATGTCCCCAAACTTTTAGAACGGTAGTGTGACTGACTGAAATTTTTGGTTAATTCAGCCATGACTGTTATAAAATGTAACCTTATTGTAAATCGTATGCTATATTTTTTTAATTATTTCAGTTAAATTATTTCTCATGAAAGCAGGGACCCACAGTTCATCAATAAATCTCTCTGTTACCTCCATTTATCCTGCAGTGTCTGAATGATAAAACTAACATTCATGGAGCTGGGCAGGCAACTATGTGGGAAGATGAAAAAACAGAGGAAGGCAGAGATGACCGTTCCGACTGTCATGAAAGGACTGGAGATCCACTTCTACCTGCCTGACATACACCAGCTCGAGTACTTCAAAGACTGCCACACTGCGGAGGACCTGTGCGTGGAGGCTGCCAAGAGATGCCGTAAGTGTTCAGACTGACGCCTATTTAGAGCACCCTCTAATGCATCTCTCAGGACACCGAGTATGATCATGATGGTCACTGTTGGGGGTATCGCATTACAAGTAACTTGAGTGATGTAATCAGATTACTTTTTCAAGTAACTAGTAAAGTAATGCATTACTTTTTCAATTTACAACAAAATAAGTTACTTTTTCACATTTATTGACTGAAAGCTCTCCTGTCCTCATGGTGAGAGAAGTAAAGTGCAGAGGTGTTGTGTGTGCTGTGTAAACATGACGGTGATTGTAGTTCTAGATTAAATGTGAACATGCATTTACTCATCTCACTTGAACGAAAATATTCAGTATTCCTCAAAATGAATAGAACTGTAAGCAAACCTGTAATAATGAACTTAATTTAAATTACACAAATATTACTTTATGTGTCTAATCTTATTTTATTAACCAATGCCTTTGCTACTGACATTCAATGATTACAGGATAACTTTAGATTAGATTTAGAAATAATAGCGTTGAACGTCCTTCTCCTGTATCCTATTCTTCTTTAATCCAAAATGGCAGCAATGCTGACAGGTTAGTTTGAGCTGCGCCCTCTACTATACAGGTATAAATATGCATTTCCTTCAGTCTGAGGCTAATTCATTTCACTTTTGGTGTGAGAGGGCCTTTATTTTGCCAAAAATAGAACTTTTTGTTGTTGTTATTAAAAAAACAAACAAGCAAGCCCAGCGCAGGTGAGGAAAAAGTAACACAAAAATATTTAGTAACGCAATTAGTTACTATGTAGGGAGTAACGCAGTATTTGTAATGCATTACTTTTAAAAGTAACTTTCCCCAACACTACTGATGGTCTGTTTTCTTAGAAGTGATGTATCATTTCTGGACGGGAATAGTTTTCAAAGCAAAGTTACAGTTATTAACACAAAGCGTCTGTGAGTTCATCTACACTTTTTGTAGTGTACTCTTTTTGTTCCTTTTCCATCAGTATCAAGTGTTGTAGAAAGGGAAATGGACTACCGAAAAGAGTTTTTACAGATCAGAGTCAATACGCTTATAAAAAGGGGCATTCTTCATGCATTCGGTTTCATATTTTAATCGTGCGATTGAGGAATGGGGTTTTTGTCCCATCAGCATTTCACAGAATATAAAAGAGGAACTTAAAGGGTTTTTACTGTTGGTATCATCATGTGACATGGGTGATGAGACATTGACCTTAGGATAAGAAGCACTGCGACTGTCTGTCCCTGTCCGTCCTTTTCCATTTCCTAATGGAACAGCATATCTCTCTATTTGGCTCTTGATCAGTATTAAGCTACAAAATGGCTGCTGGGTTTAAATGTCACGTCCAGAATTTCCTCAAAGTTGCGGCCAAGGACAAAAGCTGGCTTGGACAGTAAGAGAGGAAAGGGAAGTTTATATTAGACAAGAAGGCAGCTACTGGAGAGGAACTACAATGGTGTTTGTTTCACAGTTTATTTTCACACCCAGCAGTTAGCCACTGGTTTTACTTCAAAGGTTAGGTATTCTCTCCGACCCTTTTTTTAAATTTTTTTTTTTTTTATAAATAACATTTTTTACAAGTTCAGCTGATAGAGCAAAGCACTAGCCATGCCAAGGTTATGGGTTCAACTCCTAGGGAACAAATGTATACATTAATTTTGGAAATAGGTTCTTTTACAGTGAATTCAGAGTACAACATTTCTCATTTTCATTCAGTTTAATTGGATGTACTAATTAACTAAAACTAAAACTGAAATAATATTGAAATAAATGAAAATAATAACTGTGTAGACATAAAATTCAATAATAAAGTGACAACATAACAAAATTCTTAAAACTTTAATGAAAAATTTAAAAAATCTAAAAATAGAAATTAATTCAAATCAATTATACTAACATTTGGACTTTACAATTCCTTAAGCTTTGCATCTGACCTTTGACATACTTTTGAGTCCAGAAAAAGCTTAATAAATACCTTTTGTTAGGACTTTTCTGGTAATCATTTAGCTATTTCCTTTTAGGCATTATCTAAGGAGGTTGTTTACTGGTCACAACTTACAAATGGCAGTTGTATTTAATATATTTTATTTTTTTCCATCAGTCTCTCAACTGGGCTGATGCGTTGCGCTGTTTAGTGAGGAAAGATAATTATTTGAATGTCTAATTTTGAAATTTTTTCCCCCAGATATCTCACCTTTGTGCCACAACCTCTTTGCACTGTATGAAGAGAGCCAGGATCTGTGGTATGCTCCCAATCATGTGTTCAAGATCACAGAGGAGACCAGCATCAAACTTCACTACCGTATGAGGTGAGACCACAAGTGAATGCTTTACACAAAAATTGAAGACTGCTGTTCAAAAAACCCATTAGAAATTCCAGAGACAAATTCGGTTTAGGACTACAGACTGAACGGCTATTACAGTTATACTGTAGGTTCAATAATAAGATTTAAAAATAAAAGAAATACAATTTATATTTTACTGTGATTTTGGTAGTTTTAGTGAAATGTATCATTTGATAACATTGTTCTGTTAATATCAGCTGTTAGAAAAGCATATGGTCTCTTTACAGAGCCCTTTGGCACACCTGTATCAAATCTTTTACAATCCCTATTTAGGACAAAAGAAAAACTGCTTGGATTTCCACTGTAAAAAAACCAAAACAAAGAAACAAATCATCTGACAGTGTTTATTCCTTTCCTATTCCGAAAGAAATTTCTTTGTTCAGTAAAATGTGAATCTTTGTAAAGCAAAACATGGGATCCCCTGAACTTCCCCTTTTCACCAGTGAAACTAAGATAAGAGGCAATTACTGTATTCAAAGCGAGCGGTGGGTACAGAATCGCTGTCTCCCCATATGAAGCTTACCTGTTGTGCGCACAAACAGGTTATGGTCAACCTTTGCGCACCCTCTCTTCCTCTGTGGCATAGAGCACTCTTTTCTCACTCATGCTGTTTCCTGTTTACAATGAGCTCTTGCTCGCGTGGCAGTGGGGTTGTGTAGTTTTTCTTTTTTCTGATGATTGTTGACACGATTTGGTATTGCGTGTAGCATATGTTAGTATATTTGCATAATATAAGCCTTTGTCATGATGTTTGTTTGGCATGTTTCTGTATGTTATCAGCTCCTGTCATCATCATTATATGACCACATTCATAATCACGCACACACATTTGTCTATTTGTTTTATTACATTTCCTTTTAACAGATATACAAGGGTGTTTCTTAAACTACTATATACTATATTGCCCTATAATATAATATTTTTACTTTTTCTGCATAAGTTGACAGAATAATTCAGTTCACTATTCATTTACCTTCATTTGTTATTGTTTTCTTCACGTAACACATCTCATATTTCATTTTGCATATTGCATGATCTTCACTGATGCTGTTGTCTCCTTGGTAAACAAGTATACAGACTTTTGTTAAAACTTTGGTTGTATTTTTGAAAAATTAAACTCTTAACGCAATAAAATGATTAATGTAAAATGTAAACATAAAAGGCATTTGAACACTAGCAAAATGTAAATGAATACATATTGAAAATGTTTCAGTGTGAGCTTCATATAACAAGAAGAAAAAAATTAAATGCGTTAGTTTTAAAACAAATCAACTCCTGGGACATGAAAGTACCTGTAGTTCAAGAAACAATTCCTTGACTGCTCGTTTTACTTGTTTACACAGGTTTTATTTCACAAACTGGCATGGCACCAGTGAGGCAGAGTCTCCTGTTTGGAGACACTCACTCAGTAAACAGAAAGGTGTTTTGAACTCTCAGAAGGGGCCTGAGGGGACACCTCTACTGGATGCTGCATCTCTTGACTACCTATTTGCACAGGTGAGTTCAGGAGACACATGAGGTATCACTTGCATGGTTGTCCATGTTACTGACAACTTTGAGGTAAACATATTTAATATTTCCCGTTTTGTGCTACAGGGGTATTGTGGCTTGATTACTATTCAAATACTCTCTCATGTGGTATCTGTTGTTATCATTTTGGCTGTTTTCTTTGAATTGATATGTATTTAAATGTCTTTTTTTTTGGAGCACTGCTACTTATTCAAACGTGTCTGGGCCAGTGTGAACGATAGTGTCTATTAGCTTGTGTGTGTGACTATATTAACATTTTGTGCTTGGCATGCACTGTGTTCTTATTGTTTTGGTGTGTTTTAGGGCCAGTATGACTTCCTTAGGGGACTGGCTCCTGTGCGCACTCCCCAGAGTGAGATGGAGCTTCATGAGATAGAGAATGAATGTTTGGGAATGGCAGTTTTGGCTATTACCCATCATGCCAAGGGAAATGATCTGCCCTTATCAGGAGCTGGAGCTGAGACCAGGTGACCAACACAATCTATCTGCTTTATACATCATATCTGCAAAATGATCCACAGCAATAATATTAGAATGCCATTTCCAACTATTAGTCTTTTTATTACATGGCTCTCTTGAATACTTGATTCTGATTGGTCATACTTGATACTTGAAGTGCGTTCACATTAGCGAAATTTTGTATGTAAAACAGGTCCTTTGTCAAGGGCATAGATATGTATGAAGCCTGTTGGAATGACTGGATTTTGTTCACAAAATTTCACTGAGCAACAGTAAATGTGACCATACCTTTTAAAGCAAGTGGTTTTATCAAGCCTTCTTCTCTCTATCTGTAGCTACAAGCGCTTCATTCCGGACAGTCTAAACCGCACCATTAAGCAACGTAACTTCCTCACACGCATACGCATCAACAATGTCTTCAAGAATTTTCTCAATGAGTTCAATAGCAAGACCATCCAGGACAGCAACATAACCCTCTATGACCTGAAGGTCAAGTATCTGTCCACTCTGGAAACGCTGACCCAGGGCTTGGGTCGAGAGACTGTTGAGCCCAAGAGCCTGAAAGTATCAGGCGAGAGTGAGGGATCTCCAGCCCACACACTTCCATTAGGGGATGACGGACTGCTCTATGAGGTGCAAATATCCGGAACCACTGGGATCTCCTGGAGGAGAAAGCCTGTACCGGTGAGTTAATGGCTTCATATTATGTGAGCTTACAGATTTGTTCATTCTGGATACACTTGGTATTGGATTTTATGTCATAAATTGTTTCAAGGGGTTGTTACCAATGTATTATTATTTATTCATTTTTTATTTAATTTTTTTTCTTGAATGCTTTTTTGTCTTAATAGAATGTTCTGATAGTGAAGGACAAACCCAAATCTAAAAAGAACAAGGCTGACAACAAGCAGAATGAAAAGAAGAAAGAAACCGGATGGACACTTTTCTCAGACTTCTACGAAATCACCCACATTGTCATTAAGGAGTCGTGTGTAACCATTTACAGACAAGACAATAAAACCATGGTACTTTTGTCATTTCACTGAGATTGTCAGATTTAATGAGTCAAATGTCACTGTGTCCTAACCAGGTGCAATTCAGTTCCAGCACAAGCAGTTTATCTATTCATGCTGAAAATTATACACTCAAAGCCAATCTGAACATATTTGATAAGTAATGTAATGTTATGTGGAGTCTGATTTTGGACCAGTAAGATTTGACAATGCTTCCCAGCATTGCAATATTTAGTAGGAGTTTATTGTCAGAATATCTTGTCACTTGTTGTGTTTGTGGCAAGTTAGGACAAGAACTTTGCACCTGGTCAGGAAATGGTAAAATACTTACATACACCTCATGAAAATTGACGATTCATACTCTGATGATCCATATATCAACAAGATTGACTTAAATACAGAATTCTTGTGATAAAAATAGAAACGAATGCATTATAGCTCTAATCCTAAAAATACTTTCTTCTGCAGGAGTTGGATCTGTTTTATCGTGATGCAGCCCTGTCCTTTGCTGCACTGGTGGACGGTTACTTCAGATTGACTGTAGATGCCCATCATTACCTGTGCACTGAAGTCGCACCCTCATCAGTTGTCCAGAATTTAGAAAATGGCTGTCATGGGCCTATCTGGTATGACCATATTAGTATATTAGCATACAAACATATAGGACAACAAACTACAAAGAGCAGCGGCTTTCTACGAGCAGTAGCTTTCTACCGGTTAATCATGTTTACTGGTATATTGCCCACCCCTAAGTATACTTTAGTTATAGATTTCCAAATCAGGAGCACAAAGAAAATTTGAGCAAATATCTTCATAATTTTTTTAAAGAAAAATTAAACTTTCATTCAGCAAGGAAGCATTAAATTGATCAAAGGTTACAGTAAAGACTTTTGCATAGTTAAAAAAGAATCCTATTTCTATTCATTGCAACTGTTTTCAACATTGATGATGATAAGAAATGTTTCTTAAGCACCAAATCAGCATATTGGAATGATATCTGAAGGATAATGGATGTGCTTATAATGAATCATGAACTTTTACTCACTATTAACCATGTAGCAGAGGCATGACAAGTATGAAGAAGAGACCAAAAAGCAAGAATTAAGTGCCAATAAGGATATACTGTAATACTTCTTGACAGAAAAAAGTCGAGATGCATTTGATCAGGTTTAATTAGTAAGCATGGTCACTAGTATATATGCTCGACACCAATAAACAGCCGAAGGTTAGGTTGAGTGGGGCTTAGTGGAAATTAAAATTGATAGCACTTTGCATCATGCCTGAACACCTTGTAATAATGGTAAAATAACTGTAGTTCACGGCCTCTCATGCTGTACTGTTAAATTGGTAATAGTTTTAGTATTGCAGCTGTCTTCAGGAGAGACATTTTGAGACTTAGTTTTATCTCTTTTCTTTGTACAGCACAGAGTATGCCATTCATAAACTCCGTCAGGAGGGAAATGAAGAAGGAACGTATGTCCTGCGCTGGAGCTGCACAGATTATAACTACATCATCATGACTGTTGTCTGCATTGAGGTACACACGCATACATAACCCAAACATGAAAGTCTAGTTTGATTTGTACAGTTGAGAACCATTTTTTTAAGCTAGGAGCTGAAAACCTTTTTCTTGTCCATTTTGCCTGTACAGGACAAGTCTAGAATTGCCCAGATTCACTTTTGGTATCACTGCTTCCCACAGATTTGAAATATACTTGTGGTGATAACCGTGTGAAAAATCCTCCTATACCTACAGCACAAAAAATGGTCTACTTCATGTGACAAACAACAAATAATGTGTGATTTTTAACAGTATTTTGATTTATTGAAATTAATTTTAATTACATAGCATACTAGCATATCTCTCTCAGTGAATGGGACATAGATTTTACTAGTAAAATTTATATAATGAATAATATACAGGTCAAATAATGTTCTTAGTCTTTTCTTCCTGTGGGGGAGACTACAATAATTTACTATTAATTAAATGGAAATCAAATTAAATAGAATTTATTGTGTAACCAAAAAAAAAATTTGCGTGACTTAATTATAAACAAGCCCGAAATACACCGGGATTATTTTGAAATGTCTACACAATTGTGGGCTGATCCTTCAGATTTTTACAACCATCTAAAACACATTATATAAAGGCCATAAATTAGCCATTGTCATAATTCATTAATTTGAGTTCATTAGCAATCGTTTGGCATGCACCTGCGCTTTTCATTTATTGAGAATCACTTTGAAGCAGTCTGAAGCGTTGCGCAAGCCTGTAGAAGTGTAGAACGCGCAACAGCGCCACCTTGTGACTTTGCAACATGCAGCGCTCTTTGTGAAATATTCACCGCGTCTCTGCAGCTCACGTGGGAATGTCAGCGGGAGTAAACAGTTCTGACGCACACATAACGAGCAGGTACGAAACTCATAGGGCGAGGGGAGATTTTCCACTAGTTAACTGATCGCGGATGGTTTCATTATCTTGCGTGGATACAAAAGTATAAGAGAATAAAAATAATAAAAGCATAAATGCATCTCCAAATATACTGGGGCGGCCGTTAATATACCTGGGCGGCCTGCCCAAGTAAAGTCTATGTGTGGGAAGCACTGTGGTATTCTCTGCAGTGAATTAGGAAGATCTGGTTCTTGTTGTACACTTTCCCATACCGTGACAAATAGTTTGTGTTCTCAAATGATATATATTGCATTGATTCTCTTTCTAGTGTTGCAGCACCAAGTTTTGGTAGAAGGTCAATGTGCAAAATGCTTTTCCAAAGTTTGGGATCTTGCTTTATTGTTTGTATCTTTGAAAAATAATTTTGGACCAGGTCAGAACAGGACAATGCATCCATTTTCAGATCATTTTCTTTGGCAGTTATTTTTTAATGAAAGAGCTGTATTACACTGTATAAGTAGCTGGAGCAGAACCACAAACCACATTGGGACTGTTACACATACTGGATCATAGACTGATACACTGTTTCCTTGCGTTGCTTTTCCTTTACTTCCTTGTTCAGTATGCTTTACAAATAGAATTGAGTTGAATGTACCTGAGCTGAACTGAATTGATCAACAGAAAGTGTGTGAGCTTGTTAAATACATATATGCAGGACTGAATGCACACACTGTGTTGTGTTAGGTTTCATGTACATTTTAAATGTTATCAGCATCATGTACAATATAGCAAGTCACATTCTGAAACCCAACACCTCCCTGCTAACCAAGAAATGTATCTTATCTTACAGGAGATCAGTTTATGGCCACTCATCATTTGTTTAACAAATCCTGTTCCCTCAACCATTCTTCTCATGCACTATTTTTCTTGTCTTTATTTCTTTTGTGCTCAATCATGTTTTTTTTCCCCCCTTTCTCTGCCTGTCATGTATTTGTCCTCTCTCTCTCTCTTTCAGATCGACCTGTGTGAGTCCAGGCCTGTTCCCCAGTATAAGAACTTCCAGATTGAAACAAGCCCTCAGGGCTACAGACTGTTTGGGACCGAGACGTTCCGGCCCACTCTAAAGGAGCTTCTGGAGCACCTGCAGGGCCAAAACCTGCGCACAGAGAACCTGCGCTTCCAGCTGCGCCGCTGCTGCCCACCACAACCCAGAGGTACCAACACTCGTTCTGCTCAATCAGTTACATGATAGAAGACTTTTTATGAGCGTTACAAATAATCCAGTCAGTATATTCCTGTATTCTAAATGTCCATCTATCTATCCATCCATTCTAATCTATTTGCCCATCTATCCCAATTAAACACTTTTCCAAGTACTGATTCGATTGTCAGTCCATCCATCCATCCATCCCTCAATCCCAATTAAAGACTTTTTCATTTCGTCATTTTTTTTTTAAGATTTTAGTTTTTAGAGGCAAATGTATGTAAAGATTCCTGATTTCATATTTTCTGTAGGTGAAGCTAAACTGGAAATATGTCCTGTGTTTTACTTTGATTTAAGGGAGAATTAATACACAGCCTATTTGTATAGGATGGGATTTCCACTAGAAAAAGCCCCTGAAATTCTCTCTGTGAATGGTCCTGTCTTAAACTGAAACTGAAATCAAAAGCTTTGTCCAGTTTACTGAAAGCTGCTAGCTGAATTGTCAGGATTTTCCAGTGTTCATTGTGCACTGCTGCCTGCTTAATGGATTGTTTTCTTTCATGTGGATTTGTTGAATCCTTGAGTAGTTATTAGGATGTGAAAATTTGTTGTTGGGACTTGTGAAGGATTCTATTGAAATCTTACTAGCCTTTTTTCTTCACCCATAATTGTTATCTGTAGCATCTGCTGAAATACCAGTCAATACCATCAACCTCAATTTTGTATTAACATGTTAATTTTCAGGACGAAAAGTCTGATTAGTTTTCATTAAATATATATATATATACACAGGTGAACAATTAGGCAAATGAAATGTAAAGCATAAGAGTAAATAAGTACTAATATTGTAAATAGACTAGAAAGAATGATAAAATCAGTTGGATCACTGCTCTGAGTAGATTATCATAAGCTTTAAAGACTTAGTTTGGTCCTGCAACAGGAAATGACCTGCCTTAATGAAGAAACTGATTTGACAGTCTTTTGTGTTAAATGGTAATTAAAGGTATGAGCTGCACAGTTTTAGTGAACGTAAAGCTAAAAAAACCCATTTTTCAAAGCTGAATTACTTGTATCTTTAAATGTGTGCAAATACGAAGATGAGTAAAGCTTCCATTTTAATCTCTACACAAAACACATTATGGCTTCAGAAGACTGACTGTAGTGTGTCAGTATGATATACAAATCTTATGGTCTACTTTTATGGTGCTTTTTTTGGAGTTTGAACATTCTTCAGAATAATTCTTTTGGTGTTTCACCGAAGGAAGAATGTTTTGAAATGACATGAATGACTAATGAGAGAAATTATCTCTTTAATTAATGAACTCTTATTGTATTTGCTTTAATTAGGATATTATGCTTGCTTTTTGCTAGAATGGTACATTGTATAATTGGAAATTAATTATTGGAACTTTTTTTTGTGATGTGCTAACTTTGCATATGCAATGTAGGGGCAAACACATAAGAAAGCAAATAAGTTAGGATTTAATTTCTATAAGATAAGTACATGATTAATTAAGAGATATTGAGAAGATTTGTAAGTTCACAGATCAAAAGATCTTTGAGCTGATGTGTATGAACGTGTAAAATCCTCTCCGTTGCATGTCTGCTTAAGTGCAATAAACGTAGGAATGCATTTTGAATTGCACAAACCAGACTGCTGAAAATTTAATCTGCCACATTTTCCAAACAGCATACTTGACGGAATGACTTTATGAATTTCCATTTGTTTTGTTTCTATGGACACACAGAAGCTTGAGTCACCATTGGCTAGTAATTTTTTTTTTTTTTTTTCATCGCCAGACTTTTTACATGGAATGCAAGAACAATGCAAATGAGAAAAATTCTACATAAATATAATATAAAATATAAATATAAAATATAAATTTCAGACATTATTAAAGTCCAGTGAACAGTCTGTAATAAAATAAAAAATAAATTAAAAAAAATTAAAAAATAAACAACAATAGAACAAAGATGCAAATTAAATAAACAAACAGTGGTAAATAAACACAGGTGGCAGCAGGAATACTAGGCTGCTGTCACTTTAAGAGCTAATGCACTGATCCAGTATACTGACACTGATACACATGCGTTTTTCTTTCACTCACTTAAGGTATGACCGTCTATGTTTACTATGATACTTGCCAAGACAGGCATTTTGAATAAATTTTGTGTGAAATTGTCAGTTCAAACGCAAGACGTGAAAGAGAGCACAAATCAGTACTAACTTGCTGTCGGGTGTGGTTGGGCGTGTGCTTTGCACACAAAAATCTTATCACACAGTGTGCAAGTTATTTGTCTCTTTTTTTGCTTCTTTTCGAATGTTTAAATTGGCGAGGCTTAAAAATGCATGCAAATGATAAACTTTCATGACGATGCAGCACTGGTCCGATCAGGAAAGTTCTGTCAACAAGCCTGCATGTGCTCTCTTATTCTCTCACGGTGACTGCTTGTGTGTGAGAAAAAGTGACAGAGGGCTCTCTCAGCCAAGCATCCGTGCTTGAAATCAGGCCCAGCTGGCAATGAAATTATATCTGCCCTAAACTTATTTTTTGCCTCTAACTCAATTACAGGCAACTGTAATCTTACAGTATACTAGCCATTGGCTAATTAAATACACTTTTTAGTTGCCTCTCATGAAATTTGGTTGCATATGCGAGTGATTTACTCGTAATGTAGTAGTTTGTTTGTTTTTTGTTTTTTTTTTTGCATCTTTTCAATTGTCTAAATCTCAGAAGCATGTACATCTGTACAAGCATGTTCAAGTTTTTTTTTTTGTTTTTTTTTTTTGACTGGTTTAAGCTGAAAGAGGAATTATTTTTTTCTAGTGCTTTGTTAGTGTCACAATACTCTTTAGAGAAGTTAAAAATCAGCATGCGCACACAAGCAGACATATCCTTGCATGACCTTTGGCAACTATGCAACTGGCTGCTAATAATTGTCTCGTATATCAGGCAGCTGTTCCAGGATCAGGTCCTTTATCCAGCTATCCATCAGTTCTCTAACCTGACTGAGTTAAATGTTCCTGAGAAAGATTTACAGATATCTGCATACCACAGAGAAACCAGGGTCCAAAATGAACTTTTTGCCACAACTGCCAATTGCAGATGAATTCATACATAAGTGTTTTAAATGATTCAGCAAATCATTTCTTTGATTTTGTTTGCATCATTACTCAAAAATGTACACATAAAAAACATTAATTATATAATACATATAATTTTTTAAAATGCAGTTTATTAAGATTTATTGGTATATTGTAATGCACTTAAAGGATTAGTTCACCCAGAAATTAAAATTCTGTTATAATTACTCACCCTCCTGTTGTTCCAAACCTGCAAGACGTTTGTTCATCTTCGGATCACAAATTAAGATATTTTTGATGAAATCCGAGAGCTCTCTGACTCCTCCATAGACAGCAATTTAATTACAACTCTCAAGGCCCAGAAAGGTACTAAAGACATAGTTAAAATAGTCCACGTGACTACAGTGGTTCAACCTTAATTTTATGAAGTGTGAAAACTTTTTATGCGCAAAAACAAAACAAAAATAACGACTTTATTCAACAGTCTCTTCTCTTCCCTGTCATTCTCCTATGCAGTTGACGTAGTAAGCACTTTACCCGCAAGCAGCATGACGCATATGTGACGCATGCGTGATGCTGACGCAGGATCCGGCCAATAAGAACACTGAAGCGCTGCACTGTTTTTACTACGTCAACTGTGTAGGAGACTGACAGAGAAGAGAAGCGATTGTTGAATAAAGATATTTTTGTTTTGTTTTTGCACACAAAGTGTTCTCGTCACTTCATAAAATTAAGGTTGAACCACTGCAGTCACGTGGACTATTTGAACAACGTCTTTAGTATCTTTCTTGACCTTGACAGTTGTAATTAAATTTTTGTCTACGGAGGAGCCAGAGAGCTCTCGGATTTCATTAAAAATATCTTCATTTTCTGTTCCGAAGATGAAGGTCTTATGGGTTTGCAACGTTATGAGGGTAAGTAATTGATGACAGAATTTTCATTTTGGTTGAACTAACTCTTTAATATCCTCCTTCCTTTTAGGGCTCCATCAGTATTAACAGTAATGCAACAGCTCTATACTAATGCAAAACCAAACATTAGGAATGTTTTGGTTGCGAAAAACGCCTAGTTATCGCACATTAGACAGTGTCTGGTGTTGTTTACATCTGCTTCTCTAAGAGTACATGCTGAGGCATCAGTGACAGGCAGGAAATGTAGTAAATGTGGGTTTCCGTTGTTCACATCTCTTGATGTCTTTACCCTATTTGCACTTATAAAAACAGAGCTGTGTAGGTATGTATCCAGATTATGTCAGTGAGCAGACAAAAGACCAGCTGATGCTGCAGAATGAACATCACAACACACACACACTTACATAAACACAAACACAACATGTTATATATGAACACGTGGACACACACATGCTAATTGTTTTGGTGTAGCAAGTGGCATGTTTTGACAAACAGTGCACAGTGTCACTGCACAACTTCCTCTTCCCTGCACTCTGTTTAGGTGTTTAGGTGACACCAACGCATATACATTTAGATATAATCGAAATAAACATCCTTTGACAATCAAACCAGAAGATATTTAGTGTTTTTAAGCTGGTATCTTAACTATTTATATGTTGGACACCAATCACAAATGATGCTCTTCTGTCCTTCAGAAATTTCCAACCTATTAGTGATGACCACAAACCGAGAGCCCGCCCAGCAGAGACAACACCAAGTCAGCCAGCTGAGTTTCCACCGTATCCTTAAGGAAGAGATTGTACAGGTGATGTTTTCATGGATTTTTTTTAAACCAAACATAATGTTGACTCCTCTTCAGCATGACAAGCCATTTTAAGAAATAAAATGAAATGTAGATAATATAAAAAAATGACCATATACGTTCATAAAGGCGAACTCCACAGTTGGTGAGTGAAAATGCACTGGCCATAAATATTTCTTAATGACCATAAAACTACTTTTATTGACCTATATACACTAATGATACATAATTATTATAGAGTTTGGTTAAAAAAATGGGGTCAGTAAGGGCTTTTTGGAAGGAATTAATACTTTTATTAAGGAATAATGCATTAAATTGATCAAAAATGACAGTAAAGACATGTATAATGTTACAAACATTGTATATTTGAAATAAATTGCATTCTTGAAGTGTCTATTCATCAAAGAATCCTGAAAAAAATCGCTGTTTGCATTAAATATTAAGCAACACAACTTTTTTCAGCAGTGATAGTAATAAGAAATGAGCACCAAATCAGCATATTAGAATGATTTCTGAAGACTGGAGTAATGACTGCTGAAAGTTCAGCTTTAGGGAAATAAATTGCATTTTAAATTGTATTAAAATACAAATCAGTTATTTTAAATTGTAATAATATTACTGTTTTTACTGTATTTGTGCTCAAATAAATGCAGCCTTGGTCAGCATAAGCATCAAAAACATTTTAAAAAATGTTACTGACCCCAAACTTTTGAACGATACTATAGTGCTCTTTTAGAAGCTAGTTTGTTTATTATGTAAACTATTAGCAAGACATTCTATAGCTTACCATCCCTGACAATAATCTGTAGTGGATAAAAATTGGATGCTTATAAATAAAAGTGGTTGTTAATTGACTATCTACTTACTGATATGTGACACTGTGGTCTCATTCAGGGTGAGCATTTGGGTCGGGGCACAAGGACAAACATCTACGCTGGTGTTCTGAAGCTGAAGAGTGAGGATGATGAAGACATGGGAGGATACTCGCAGGAGGTGAAAGTGGTGTTAAAAGTGCTGGGCTCAGGACACAGAGACATCTCTCTGGTGAGACACACACAGCCTACTCATGTCTAAATGAAGTTTAGCAAACAAGATTATTGGTTTTAGCTGGTGTAACATTACCGTCTCCTGACTCTCTTCCTTATTTGTAAGTTGCTAACACATGCCTACTGAATAAATGTAAACTAATTGCGGCCATTTTCAACTGTAATGAACCATGAGGGGATTTGAATCTAATTTTCTCTGCTGTCTCACCTCCTAATATTCTGTCATCAGTGTGGTTACTTTTTGAATGTTCAAAGTATGTCTTTTTCTGCCTCTTCTCAGGCTTTCTTTGAGACAGCTAGCATGATGCGTCAGATCTCTCATAAACACATTGCCCTGCTCTATGGAGTCTGTGTTCGCCACCAGGAGAGTAAGTACCCTATGCTCACTTATCTCTAGTATGTAGCAAACTTGGCCTTTATCCTGCCAAATGATTCTGGTTGTATCTGATGATTGCTTCATCTAGTAATATTGATGACAAATGGATGTTTTTTAGTAAGCAATCCATTTCTAGACAGAGGGCACACATTTTTTTTAAAGACTTAACAAAATTAGAGAACTAGAACATTTGGTTGTCTTTCATTCTGTTCTGGTGTATTTTTACATGGCAAGTTTGAGAAATGGGTCTTTTTTTATTCCGCCTGTTGAATTGTAACCAGCAATCAGTCTAGTTTTGCAAATATACAGGTGCAAATGTAATTTATCTACTTACAAAACGAACATAGAGACACTGTCATTCTCCGCCTGAGCATGTAAATTTAACACACTGGCAGTTAAATTTCTAAGAAATCACAGAAAAATCAAACAATAAATCGTTTCAGTAATAATTTAGTGTTAAATGAGTGAATATTAAAATGGAGTCTAACAGGATAATAATGTAAGTGTAAGTGTTTCATAAATGTTATATTTTTGAGGAGGAAGCCGATAAGACAGAGCTACTTTCGATTGTTGAGCAAAGCCTGCAGGTTAGGTATTTAATTGCAAACTACACTTCCTGCTCCACTGAACAACAACCTAAATACTTTGAGGATCACCAGCCATGTGCACGCAATGGGTGTGTCTGTGTGTTTGCCTAGAAGAATTTGCATGTTTGAGCTGGAGCCGTGTTTGTGTGTAAGAGAGGAAGAGAGTTTGATAACGGTGCTTGTTTACATAAAATACCATTTCTCTCTTTGTAGATATCATGGTGGAGGAGTTTGTTCAGTATGGTCCTCTGGATCTGTTCATGCGCAGACAGGCCACACCTCTTAGCACTTCATGGAAATTCCAGGTTGCCAAACAGTTGGCTAGCTCCCTCAGCTATCTGGTAAAGAAACAAACTCCTAAAAAACTGCACAAAACCTTGCCTGACCAATCTTGATGTTTTTGTTAACATTAACAACTATTATATCATGTTTGCTAGATCATTAGAACAAGTATTTAGATAAAATGTCATGCATTTTTTTTCTTGATATTTTAACGTTTATTCATAATTGAATTTGAATCTGTTAAGCAACATAACATATCAATGAAAGTTATTGTGAAGTGATGTCAGTGAATAATGTTTCTGTTTGACTGCTGTGTGTATCCTGTAGGAGGATAAGAAGCTGGTTCATGGATATGTGTGCTGTAAGAACATTCTGGTGGCTCGAGATGGTCTGGATGGAGAGGGAGGACCCTTCATCAAGCTGAGTGACCCCGGCATACCAATTACTGTCCTTAGCAGAGAAGGTGAGAGATTCATTATGACCACCTTAACATCATGTTAAAGTCAGCATGAAACGGAAGTTGCTATAGTCTTTCCTATTGTGACATATATCTGAGTGAAACAGCTTCTCAAATGAGAAATTGTTGGGTGGGACTTGATTTTGTGGTTTGCTATATCTGTGGTCTCGTGAGTGACAACACATCATCAGAGAAGAGAAGAGATATTGTTGCAAGAGGGAGGGGAAGTTATTTTGATTAAGAGGAAAAAAAATAATGATGTACATATATAAATCATTCATAATTAACTGTTTAAAAAATAAATACAAACAGTATTTATGTTTTAATACAAATAATTTTAATTGTATGTTGTCTTATTTATTATTACAATGAATATAGCATTTGATGAAATAAATATTTTTACAATATTAATAATTTTAAAATAAATTTTAATGAAAAAAAACTTTAAATGTATATAGTTATTGTAATTAAAACATTAGTTTTTAAAAATGAATATAGCATTATATGTTAAAGAAATATTAAAAAATGAATATAGCATTATATGTTAAAGAAATATTAATAAATAATACAATTTTATTTCAAATAAAATAAATATTAATTTAAATTTCTATCACTGCTCACACAAGGGTCAGAGAATTTGAGCTGACATATATGTTTTAATAACCTAGTAAATAGAAAGAGTTACATGGGTAAAGTGTAAAGTGTTATAAGCCCACAGTCTTTACTGGTAAATTACCAGTAAATTACCGGAAAGAGATCAGGAACAGGACCTTTTCAAGAATACTGGAAAATCGGTTCTGGCAATTTACCAGTAAGGGAAGTTGTAACATTACCAGTAAATTACTGGTATGATGCTGTGTGTGAACACTGAATGAAGATTACAGGTATGTGCACTTATGAAGTCGGAACTCGCCGACTTTTTTTTTTTATTATTAAACTGTGGGTTTTTGAATAAATGTGTCTCTGTGTTTAAATAAAGTCAATTATAATTTAGATTTTCTTAAGGATAAAAAAATCTTAGTTAATGCTGTAAACTATATAGGAACATATTACATATACACATTAATATAATATTAAAGGTTACAATTAACAGCAGAGCCCAAATGATTAAATTCAACACTCAAAAAATAAATAAATAAACGTAAATTGCACACAAGGCAAGTTTTTGCATTAACTTCTAAATCTAATTATAAAGTTAATTTTCTACTCCAATTCATTTTTGAAATATAATCATTTACACAGTGGCAGTCATAACTTGTTTTCATGACATATTTATTTAAACAAACATTTAAATAATCAAGACATTACTAATAGGTTAAGTAAATATAATGAATAGGCTAATATAGTGCATATACCAAATGCTCCTCTCTAGAGTTCATTTCTCTAGTGAACTAACATGCTGTTGACACTAAATAGCTGTGGTAAATGTAATGCTACGTGAGATATTATTCTCAAGCTGTTTTATTGATATCTTTCTGCAGTCGAAACACTAGTTTAGAGATTACATGTAAACATAAAGATTGATTGTCTCTTCTTCTGCGCTTTTACTGGTAGCAAACAGCGTTGCATTACCGCGAGCGCCCCCCTCTGGATTGGAGTATGGATTGCTTATGACTGACTTTATCTGTTGTGTGACTATATGCATCTGAACGTGACGTCCGTACCGTGATGGTTCGGGATGAATACATGTACCTTTACACCCGTACTCCGTGCTGTTTACAGTAAGCTCCGCTGCTTTTTAATAGTTTTTCTATGTAAATATACGCTAGATGGACATCATTGCCTGTTGCGCTACATCTCGCAGCTTTTTCAACGTGTCGCGCTCGAGACCCTGCTTTCTTTTTCATTCATCAGTGCTGCAGCTCTGCAGTTGGACACCATCATGCGTGTCTCATGTTTTTAAGAGCGAAAACGCGTTCTGTTTGATCGCCCGCCTGTCAGATGTCAAATTTTGTCACATCGAACATAGTGAAATTAAAGTGCTTTTCCTCATGCGGGCGTATGAAGACAACGGCACAGCGTTTGAAGATCATTTCCGATTACTGACATCACTGTATTTTGGTGCAGATATGTGAATGGTCTCTTATCGATAAAAAGCCAGAACAACAACAACAAGCCATTGCTTGTGTGAACATCATTATTTCGTATTTACCGGTTAAGTCATTCTGGTAATTTTACGGTAATTTACCGTATTGCTGTGTGAAAGGGGCTGTTGGTTGTGCATCTAGAGTAAATGCAGTGCTGTATATCTGAGCTCTATTGCACCCTGAAAATGAACTGCTTGGAAAAGATAACTGACAGGAATTTTGTTGGCCGCAATTCAGCTCAGCTCCCTGAAGCACTTCAGAGACCAGAAAAGCTCTTTGTTCACTGTGTGCCATGGACTGTTACAGGAAAAACTGGTTGTGTGTTTTTTTTGGGGTGGCAACATGTGCACACAGGGGAATGAAAGGGGCACAGAGAGGGATTAAGATGTGGCATACAAGAAAGTGTTTGCCAAGGGATCATGTGTTAGATGAAATGCCCTTTTAAAAACAGTAAAGATGATTGTTGAAACTACAGTGTGATGTTTGAATGTGGAAACCCCCATAAAATGTGGATTATTCACCCAGCACAACTCACAACACAAGTTACTTGATAGAGCCTTTGAAACAATCTCCAGTCTGACAGTGTGCTTTGTGTTTATCTGCAGAGTGTGTGGACAGGATTCCTTGGATTGCTCCGGAGTGTGTACAGGACACGGCTAATCTGAGCGTAGCAGCAGATAAGTGGGGCTTTGGGACAACTCTGTGGGAGATCTGTTACAATGGAGAGATACCTCTCAAAGACAAGAAGCTCACGGAGGTAACGGCTTACACACATACATTGAGGCATGCACATGACTTCGCACTTTTCTTTATGATAATGTGCTGATAAATGTGTATTTTTATTATCATCTCTCTGAGCAGAAGGAACGGTTTTACGCAGCACAGTGTCAGTTGGCAACCCCTGACTGCGAGGAGCTGGCCAAACTCATGACCCACTGCATGACCTACGACCCTCACCAGAGACCGTTCTTCAGGGCCATTGTCCGGGACATTGTCATGGTGGAGGAACAGAGTAAGGAGTCACGATATACAGATGACAAACGATACATTTAGTTATTAAATATGTTTCCTGTTGGTACCAAATTGAAAATTTAAGCCTAAATAATTTTTTCCTTGACAGGGTCACCTTTGTGTTTTATAATTGTAGTTTTTTCAATACTGACCTCTTGTGGTTAGTACAAAGACCTACATTCATATTTGCTAAAAGTACTCTGCATATGTTTTCCCCCCTGAAGTCCATTTTATAAGACAAAAAAAAAAAAAACTTTTACTCAAACTTTTAAACGGTAGTGTACACCAGTGATTATAGTTTAGTCTTATATGACTGTTTCCACTCTTAGAATTACAGGCTTTTTTTGCTACTGTTCCTTTAAGATATCTGTTAATGAGCTTTGTTAGGATTGGCTAGTCTATAGGTACTGTAGTAGTTCTCACTGTTTTTTTTATTAGAACAGGTTAAGTTTCTGTGCTAAATAGGTGTTGATATGTAAATGGGGGTAGTCATATTTTAATGTGAAGTATTACCTACTTTTTTGTGGAGGGTTTGAGAGAAAACATTGTAATGTAAACATTTGCGTATGTTTGGAAAAAAACAACAACAACAAAAAAACATTTTTTTCTTTAATGTTTTCTCTCTAGACCCATCCATTCAGCCTGTTCCCATGCTAGAGGTGGACCCTACAGTGTTTGAGAAGAGGTTCCTCAAGAAGATCAGAGACCTTGGAGAGGTATTTACTCTGTGTGTGTGTCTGTGTCTGTTTGTGTGCGAGTATGTTGTGTCTTTAAATTCATGAACAAAATGCTTATTTAACTGACCATCTTCTGGTTGGACTAAAGTACATCTGTGTTTTCAGGGTCATTTTGGGAAGGTGGAGTTGTGCAGATATGACCCGCGGGGAGATCGGACCGGAGAGCTGGTGGCTGTGAAGTCTTTAAAGCCAGAGAACCGAGAAGAGCAGAGCAGTAACCTGTGGTGTGAGATTCACATCCTAAGAGAACTTTATCATGAGAACATTGTCAAATATAAGGGCATTTGCAACGAAGAGGGTAAACCAAAATTTTGAACATCATAAATAATATAATGCCGTAATGACTTTTGGTGCCAATTGCAAGAGTTGCTTGAGCGAATCTTTCCATATTTTTGATTTTAGGTGGGATATCCATTAAGCTCATCATGGAGTTTTTGCCGGCAGGCAGTCTGAAGGAATACCTTCCCAGAAACAAAGCTCACATAGACCTTAAAACCCTTCTCAACTATGCTGTACAGATCTGCCAGGTAACACAATATGTGAATGGATTACAATGCTTCTCTAGTTGTCCTTGACTATTTACGGCAGGGGTCTCAAACTCAAATTGGCGGGGGGCCATTTCTGTGATTGACACCTCATAGGAGGGCCATATTCTGAAAAGCGCAACATTTCAGAAAATTTACTTTCCTTTGCATTATTTCTCATTTACTTTCATTAGGCCAACTAAAATGTTTTTATACCTATACTATAAATATTTTATTTACTAAATGTAAACAGCATTGTCTCTCTCATTGTTACAGAGTGTAATATAATTATATAATACTATTACTAATATAATACTATTAATTGCAATAGTCTGGTGCAACTTCTCACATCCAACAAGGTGCATGGAATAAAAAAATGTGTAATTTAGGAACAAAACCAGCAAAACTTGTGGCGTGGAGGGGTCAGAAATAAACAAAAAAACTGGAGCTATATCAACTTTATTTTGCCAAAAAAATAAAAAGCTCTCATTGTTACATACATTATTAGTTTTTAACATTTAGTGGAAGTATTTTCCCTTACTTTATGTTAGCTTAAATAATATTAAAATCTTGCACTAAACATCACTGTACTGAACAAATACAATCCCTGAATACATTTCTCTTCTGTTTCTTGACAGACACTTGCGCTCACGCAGCTGAGACACATTTGTCCAAGATGCCGTTTGAACATCTGTAACTTTTAATGGTTTTATCGGACACATTTCGGTGGTTTTAAACGACGCTCGTGACTTAGTCGAGTGCTTTTACTGTGATTTAGGCAAGCGCGCTCATAATAGAAGGGAAGCTGTTGAGAGCGCGGCTCATGGTTGCATAGCAACGACAGACGCCACTGGAGCGAAAGCGCATTGGAAAGAAGAATGCGGCGCGGCCGCTTATGTGACGCGATATACCCCCATAGAACGGCGACTTTGCATATCAGTCAGGTAGCAACTAGGGAATAATAATAATTGAGCGGGCCGGATTATGTTTTATTTTTGAGATTAGTTGCGGGCCGGGTAGAGGGGGAGGACGGGCCGTAAATGGCCCGCGGGCTGGCAGTTTGAGACCACTGATTTACGGTAACTTTCCAAGCAGAAAAAAACACCAGCACAATGAAACAAAAATGTAAAAGCAGAAAGAATCACAACCAAAAGGTCTGTTCACATGGGAGCAAAATTACTTTCAGCAGCCATTACTTCAGTCTTCAGTGTCACATGGAAATTGTCTTTATTGTCACTTGATCAATTTAATGTGTCCTTGGCTGCTGAATAAAATGTTTATTTTCTTTCTTTTTTTTAAATCTTACCCTGTATAACATATTATGTTATATCATTTTGACAGCATTTGCTTTGCACTTGACTTATTTTTGCTGTGGTTGTTTGTTGTCCTTGTGGTTTTGTACTCTGAGACCAATAATAATAACAACAGCTGCTTACAATGATCCTTTGTGTTCTCATGCTCTGGCTTTCTGTTTGTAATACAGACCTGCATTGTAACATTCTGCTCAACCCTGCTGTTTTCTGACCTCTTACTCCAGGGCATGGACTACCTGGGCTCTCGCAACTACATCCACAGAGACCTGGCTGCCCGGAATGTTCTGGTGGAGAATGAAAGCACGGTAAAGATCGGAGACTTTGGCCTGACCAAAAGCATTAAAGATAATGAGGGTTACTACACGGTGAAAGATGATCTGGACAGTCCAGTGTTCTGGTAAGCCTCACTCATTAAAGGTGCAGATATTTAGCAATGACCAAGTACAATTAAATTTGATATGAACCATATGCTTTGGTAATGATGGAATTATATGTAATTCCTTGATGGAATTATGTACAATTATCAAATGCCTCTGGAAAATCTACTTTGTAATGATTCTTTCTCTCCTTTTCTCAGGTATGCTCCAGAGTGCCTGATCCACTGCAAGTTCTACAGGGCGTCTGACGTCTGGTCTTTTGGAGTGACCATGTATGAGCTCCTCACATACTGTGATACCTCATGCAGCCCTATGTCGGTGAGTGGCCAGCCATTGTTTTTAGTCTTGTCTCAAAAACCCTAAGCCACTGAACACCAGCTTCAAGTCTACACTTTGGTGATGCAGTTTGACCCTTCGTGAAGACCTGTCCTCCTTTGTTACTATCGCTTTGTCCGATAAGCAATGGCGCTCTCGCGCCACGTGTTCTCACAGAGTGAAAAATACACCGTGGACCAAAGAGGACACTGACAACACGCTGGCAGATAAGACAGAGCAGGTTACGGCTTTCAAATGAATTCAAACCATAAATTCCGTTTTGTGGCTTTTTAATGTGTCGTGACAGATTGCTGTAATGTCTAAGTTCAAGCAGCATGTGAGCCGATCATCTATTCCTACTAGTAATAAATGTGAATTAACATTAGAAGGTATATGTTGTTTCAACTGCAGAAAGACATCAATACACACTTTTTCAAGTCCAAGTCCACCTACATTAAATTCCCCTATATACTCACGTTTAGGGGTAAAATGAAGTTTGAAAACATGAGCAGCAATATACTGTTATCAAACATCTGACACCGCCCACAATGCTGAGAGCGGCGTTTAGATAAATATGTAAATATGTGCTGCGCGCTTTTCTCTCAATAACAAAATAAACGCACAGCAAAATTGAGAACACAGCAAGCATTTTAATAAAGCATAAGAAAAGCATCTGATCATAGCAACGTGGTTATGTTTGTTTGCACAAGCTTTGCAATTCGGCACTCTAGTAAAGTCACGTCACATTTATTTATGGAGCACTTTATATAATAGATTGCTTAAAATCAAGCAGCTTTACCATATTAAACATAAAAAAGCAGTGTCAGTGTCTCATTTCATCAAAAATAGAACTTCATTTTCTACTATAAAGCAGCTCTCCAATGTGTTCATGTTTTCACTCGTGGGCGTCTGACCTCCGTGGATTGAACAGGAGAAATTAATGGGAAAAGATTTCTATGTGAAAGAAGGCTTAGCCTTTGCACACACCCACCTATTACGTAATCGCCACGGACCAATGGTAGTACAAAGGTGTTTGTTTTGGCCCGATTTAGTTTGAAATGACGTCACATCAGTTTGTTCTTCGATTTCGTTTGAAGTATATCGGGGCCTTAATTTATTAACTCTGCTGTTTGTTTGTTTGTCTGACAAAATGGTGGATTCAGTGTCATGATCGCCTGTCAATCAAACTCCCTGTGAAGGTTGAATTTTGCAAAGTGTGGGTAAATTAGAGATCCATTTAAACACCCTTCTGAAATCTAAAATGACAAATATGACATCCTGCAGTCTTGTGGCCATTACAAGTTCACACTTCAAGTCTTTACATTCTTTCAAAAAAAAAAAGAAGAGAAATTCAGTAGCACTAGTCTGGAAACCCTCATTAGTTTGTTTCTTAATTTAATCATATATAATGTTTTTATCATAACAGCAGTGAAGCTTTCTGTTAGTAGTCAAGGAAAGGCAAGTTTATTTGCATATCACATTTCATACACAGTGGCAATTCAAAGTGCTTTAAATAAGAATGGTCAAAGAAAAAAACAATTTTAAAAATACAAATTGAAAATAATAAATTAATAAAAAATGAAACTAAAGGTATTTATTAAAAAGAACAGGCCTATACACAAATAATATATAAAAAGGAGAGACATAAAAGCATAAGAGGATTAAAAAAATACCACAAATATCAGTAATATCACAAAATATCACAGCTGCACTTTGACAGACACATTGGATAGACTTTAGTTATTTTTATGCAAATGTATTATGTAAATATTTCCTTATGTAAGTGTTTTACTTATGATTGCATTTTTAATTCAGTGTTTGATTATACACAGCAGGAGGGTAATACAGATTTGTTATGAAGCAGAACCGAGCACTTGTAGCACACTTCTTAGAAAGCCCATGTTAATTTCTGTAGGCTGAAAGAAGCTCTTGTTTAGGAGGTGCTGGTGAGTCTGGTCGTTTTCTCTGTCTCTGAGAACATGGCAGATGGTGCCAGTCTGTGCCCACAGTGGCAGATGTCTTGCCCACAGGCTGCGGTAGACGTCTGCACACCAATCCTCACTTTTTTTTTTTCTGTGTGCCGCTTTTGGGGGAAATGTCTGTATTGAGGGATTTGTCAGATTTTCACATTGTATGCAATGCAGACGCACAGTTTAATGCTTCCTCACACACTGGACACATTCAAGGGTTAAAGGTAGTTTGCTAGAGGAGACGTGGATGGATGTTTAATACCTCAGAGCTTAATTGTAAATCAGGTCACTGATCCCACTTTGCTCCACCCCCACAGGTGTTCCTAAAGATGATTGGTCCAACACATGGCCAAATGACTGTTACGCGATTGGTCAAAGTCCTGGAGGAGGGAAAGAGACTTCCAAAACCAGACAGCTGCTCAGAGAGGGTAATGTATAGCTTAACTAAAACAAAATGCTGTATTTTTACACTACTGTTCAAAAGGGGTCAGTAAGATGTTTATATATTTTGTTGAATTATTCTTTTTATTCAGCAAGGATGCAATAAATTGCTCAAAAGTGACAGTAAAGGCATTTATATTGTTACTAAAGATTTCCATTTCAAATAAATGCTGCTGTTCTGAACTTTGTTCATCAAAAAATCCTGAAGAAATGTATCATATATATATATATATATATATATATATATATATATATATATATATATATATATATATATATATATATATATATATATATATATATATATATATATATATATATATATAAAACCGATTCCAAAAAAGTTGGGACACTGTACAAATTGTGAATAAAAAAGGAATGCAATAATTTACAAATCTCATAAACTTATATTTTATTCACAGTAGGATATAGATAACATATCAAATGTTGAAAGTGAAAAATTTTAAAAAATGTCATGCCAAATATTGGCTCGTTTTGGATTTCATGAGAGCTACACATTCCAAAAAAGTTGGGACAGGTAGCAATAAGAGGCCGGAGAAGTTAAATGTACATATAAGGAACAGCTGGAGGATCAATTTGCAACTTATTAGGTCAATTGGCAACATGATTGGGTATAAAAAGAGCCTCTCAGAGTGGCAGTGTCTCTCAGTGTCTCTCAGAAGTCAAGATGGGCAGAGGATCACCAATTCCCCCAATGCTGCGGCGAAAAATAGTGGAGCAATATCAGAAAGGAGTTTCTCAGAGAAAAATTGCAAAGAGTTTGAAGTTATCATCATCTACAGTGCATAATATCATCCAAAGATTCAGAGAATCTGGAACAATCTCTGTGCGTAAGGGTCAAGGTCGGAAAACCATTCTGGATGCCCGTGATCTTCGGGCCCTTAGACGGCACTGCATCGCATACAGGAATGCTACTGTAATGGAAATCACAACATGGGCTCAGGAATACTTCCAGAAAACATTGTCGGTGAACACAATCCACCGTGCCGGCTAAAACTCTATAGGTCAAAAAAGAAGCCATATCTAAACATGATCCAGAAGCGCAGGTGTTTTCTCTGGGCCAAAGCTCATTTAAAATGGACTGTGGCAAAGTGGAAAACTGTTCTGTGGTCAGACGAATCAAAATTTGAAGTTCTTTTTGGAAAACTGGGACGCCATGTCATCTGGACTAAAGAGGACAACCCAAGTTGTTATTAGTGCTCAGTTCAGAAGCCTGCATCTCTGATGGTATGGGGTTGCATGAGTGCGTGTGGCATGGGCAGCTTACACATCTGGAAAGGCACCATCAATGCTGAAAGGTATATCCAAGTTCTAGAACAACATATGCTCCCATCCAGACGTTGTCTCTTTCAGGGAAGACCTTGCATTTTCCAACATGACAATGCCAGACCACATACTGCATCAATTACAACATCATGGCTGTGTAGAAGAAGGATCCGGGTACTGAAATGGCCAGTCTGCAGTCCAGATCTTTCACCCATAGAAAACATTTGGCGCATCATAAAGAGGAAAATGCGACAAAGAAGACCTAAGACAGTTGAGTAACTAGAAGCCTGTATTAGACAAGAATGGGACAACATTCCTATCCCTAAACTTGAGCAACTTGTCTCCTCAGTCCCCAGACGTTTGCAGACCGTTATAAAAAGAAGAGGGGATGCCACACAGTGGTAAACATGGCCCTGTCCCAACTTTTTTGATATATGTTGATGCCATGAAATTTAAAATCAACTTATTTTTCCCTTAAAATGATACATTTTCTTAGTTTCAACATTTAATATGTCATTTATGTTGTAATCTGAATAAAATATTGAAATTTGAAACTTCCACATCATTGCATTCTGTTTTTATTCACAATTTGTACAGTGTCCCAACTTTTTTGGAATCGGGTTTATATATAAACATTTTAATGTCAGTTTAATATATATTAGTATAATAATGCATTGTTTTGATGGTCTATTTTATTTATTATTTTATAATTTTTTTTATTATTTTTTATTTATGTATGCATTTTTAATTGAACTAAATTTGTTATTGTTTACTTTTAAAATGTATTCTTTAATATTATTTTATTTATTTATCTACATAAAAGTATTATTTGGTACAGCCATTTCTGACATGAACATTTCACAATTTCACAAGCAGGCCCCTTGCAGCCATTCTTTGTTTCATGCTTTATGCATTACAGAATCACAGGTTTCTTATGGTGAAGGTTAGATGATTAAACGGCAGTTATGAGCTGCGCTCCAGGCCGTGTGTCTGATTGTGATCTTTGTGTTTTGACAGTTGTACAGTCTGATGAGGAAATGCTGGGAGGCGACACCTGAAAAAAGGATCGACTTCAAAGGCCTGATTGCCAACTTCCAGCAGATGATTGACAATCAGTAACTGTGGAAATAAGATGGGATACAGACTTTTGCAAGAGACAGTCCCATAGAGACAAAATCCCCATGTGGAAGAAAAAAAAAAGAAAGAAAAAAAAAAAAGTATAACTGTGCAATGTAGCACTTTCAAATATACTCTCCTTCTTACTGTATCCCTCACATTACGACCTCGTAGATAAACTGCAGGCCATTCGAAATAGCCACAAAGAAACTGCTAGAACCACTGAAGCGGGCAGAAGAGCGCTGCCCGGCCTCTCTCCTGAATATGCAAACATGTAACTGCCAGTTCGAACCGCTCATTTTTCTCTTCGTTCAAATAGAGACCAGATTCGAGTTCACCAGACGTGCGCAAAAATGAGGTGAGTCAAGAATCTGACTTGAGTGACACACTCAGCTCCTCTGCTTCATATTGTGCCTCAGTGTCACTGCAGCCACCATGATGCATGTATGAATAACCCATTATTTCCCAAGGTGCATTACAGCATGTGTTGTATGGAATCTGCCCATCGTGAGGCATATGCAACCACAGAGACTGAACCTTGTTGTGATAAAAGAGGACTGTTGTTCTTTGGAAGACGAGGAACGTGACAGAATGTAGATTTACATGTGTGGTCCATGGTTTGGAGCTTTGATAAGTGAATGTCGAGTGGATTGTGCCCCTTTTCGTGAGGCTATTGACGTGCAAAGTATGTTAAGCGCTCAAAGACTGTAGGTTTGTCTGACTTGGATCGGACAGCTGTCCTCCTTGGAAAATTCCAAACGAATGTGCTGGATTACTGGAGAACTTTGAAACAGCATGCGCCAGTCAAGATGCACTATGTTGCCACGTTTTAATAACTGTACTTCCTCTCTGAGCTTCACATTTGCCACGGAAAACTGAAGAGGATGATTCTGAGAACAGCATGTGGAAGGATATTTGTCAGGGGTTTAATGCCTAAAATAGGCACTAGGGGACAGTAGAGATTATGAAATGTCAAGAAAAATTCACATTTTATGTTGTGCAAATTATATTCTGGGCTCAGCTAACTTTCAGAAACTGAATTTAACCATGTAAAAAACAAACAAAAAAACCTTTAGTATTTTATCTGTTTTTTTTTTTTATCAAAATTGAATTAAAAAGAGTAACAAAATATCCCCTGTAGAAGTTTTTTGTTAATGTCTAAAAGATGGATGCTGATGAGGATCAGGGTGTGAACAGTGAAATTTAGTTTTTTGCCTTAAAACGCTTAAAGGCTTTAGTTGTTATTCATATAGCTAAAGGAAGGCTAAATATTCAAAGACACGCTAATTCCCATCTGATTATCAGATTATGGTTAATCCTCACACATGGTTCCTGAAAAAGGAAAATGATTCATCTCCCAGGTGGACGTGTCACATGGTTATGCACTGAATGAATTGTGAAATGTATTCTCAAGTTGAGAACGGTCAAAGAAGAAAATTGAAACATAACGGCCATCGTTTTTCTGTCCTTTAATGTGGATTGCAAAACAATTCCATCTGCTCAAAATTAAACCCAAACCTATTTTCCTCAAAAAGAATGACAACAGAATTGGATAGAACGGTACATAAATACACATAAATAAATACATTTTTTTTGTTGTTGTAGTTAAATACTCAAAAGCGTTGAGCTCTGAAACATCTACTGAAAAAAGAAGAAAAAAGTTTCTTGTATTGCAGGAGTATACGCATGCTTCAATTCCACTGTTTCTAAAAATAGCTTATTCACAGTAAAGCAATATCAATAGAGTTTGGATTATAAAATATTGCAAAATTTTAATTCAAGGTGAAAAAAAAAATCCAAACAAACTACAACCTTGTAAACTAAAAACAGGCTGCAATATGAATACAAAGCACAATAGTGTTGAAAACCCTGCGTGTTTGAACACCTTCTACATCATTAAGAGACACTTCAGTATTGCAAAGCTTTGAGATACAAGTGCACACATACACGACGTTCATGACATTCAGAGGGGTAAAAGTGACCTCGCGGTGAGTGGACAGATGTGCAGAATCGGAACGATACGTTACAGTCTTGACAAGAAATACAAGGGGAACATCAGTATGGCCATAAGCAAAAATGGTAAGAAATACCAGGTTAGTAAATGCAAATAGGCACAATTTTCCATCCTTCAGCTTTCTATAGAAACAATTAATTTAGTTATGTAGTTTTATATGAAAATAACAGGAATAAACAAAGTCAAACCTCTCTTTTCAAGGTGAAAGTGTCACCTCATTTGGAGCAGTAGTACGATTGAAGAACAGGAGAGAGAAGACACATGGGAAGGTGACCAGAAATACATGTGCTTTATAATCCCTGTAGCGTGTCATTTCACAACAAATCGTATTTCTGATACTTATTTCTATCTAGAAACAAACAGCACAAGTCAAACTAAACTAACAAGAGATATGTAAACTAAGAACTTAACCATTTCTAGTATTCCTTCAAAAAAAGAAAAGAAAAAAGGCCTCTGTGTTTATAAATGGTGGTTTTGTGCTAAAAGTGGGACGCAGAGTCTCAGGTACAGATGTAAATTTGGGATTGTCTTTATACTTGTCATAACACAATAAAGCAACATAAATAGGACGCAATAACAGAGGCTCCTCCTCAGATGTGTTGTCAGTTTGTTGTGGAGGTGAAAGAATGGCTTTCAGCAAGAGAACAACTAAGTGACAATCACTTCAATAGTGTAGAAAAAAGAAGGCACACAGCCTTAATCATAAACGGATGAACATGCCAGGCAAACGCCTGTATGACAGCTCCTTTCAAGACAATCTGTTGGCAGACTGCGTCCGACCAGTAATCAACACTGCATACTGCAAAAAACCCATCCTTAATGAGTTTCTGTCTCGTTTACCACTAATAATATCTAAACAAGCTCAATGCAAAGTAAAAGGGATAGTTCAAAATTCTGTCGCTACTCACCCTCATGTCCTTACTCTGTAATTATGAAGAATGTTTCAACTGTTTTGTCCATACAATGAAACTCAATGGTGTCCAAAACAAAATTAAACCTCGCTGACTTCCATTGTAAGGACCTAAAACTAAACCTAAAACTATTAAAAAAGGGTTTTAATTGAAATGAAGCTGAAATAAAATATGCTTAAACTTTAAAAACACATAAAAATGATCAATGTTGGAGTACTAAAATTGCTAAAACTACATCTGAAGTGAAAATAAAGCTAAATAGAAATATTAAAATGAAACGAAAGCTAAAAACACGACAAAGGCACCAAAATGTAAAATGAAAACTGAAAATATAAAAATAAAAGCTACTTTTTTATGTTATATAAATAATACTAAAATAACATGTTTTGAACAACATGAGGATGGAATGGCAGAATTTTAATGTTTGATGTGACTTTAAGACTTAATTTGATCCATTGGGAGATTTGTAGCACTTTTTTTAAGTTTAAATTTAGAAAAAAAAAAACATGACAACATGGCATCTTCAAGATCTTAATATCTCACTTATTTTGCCTCATGTATATTTATCTTTTTCAAAAACACATAAAAAAAAAAAAAAAGACTTATACGGATTAAAAACGGGATTTTTGCAGCATAAAATCACCAAAAATAATAGACTCTCACCATTAAAGATGTAAAGAGATTAAACCACAGAACAACAGCCGACTAATATCCATATAAAGGCATTATGCTAGATTATTACCATGTGGGTGTGTGCATCCAGACATTTTGCCAGGTTTCTATCCTATACGTAGCACTTGAACCCTTCCAACAGATTATTACTACTGCTATAGTAATATATTATTACTCTTAATGTTATTAAAACAAACCACTGGCAGCATTGTAGCTGAAGGTTGTATGAAGGTCACCCAACCGACATCTGGAGGGAAAGTCACCTTAAAGTATGCGGTAGCGGTTTCTCCAGAGACGGTAGAGGTTATTGCCTTAGCCATGTCTTCTCTGAGCGCCGTGTTTTAAGGCTCCTGCAGTATTCAGAATGGCTGATCGTTCCTACAGATACAGCAGTATGTACAGACATGTTAAAGATTAATCGTCAAAGATACGACACGCGCGAGTATGTGCATTTCCTGTACGCTTAAGAAAGCGGATTGATAGTCAAGATAAACAATGACACGTTAAGCAAGACGTAATATTAATAATATTTTCATAATGTCTGTACACTGTAAAAAATACACTCATTTTGCAGAATATACAATATACATTGGCTATGCCCTACCCTGTCAGGAAAAAAAATCTTTGAAAATTGTTATTCTCTGAGTGTAGCTCTATCTTTATCAGCCCTTGACCGTTAGTACAGTAAAACACGGACGCGGAACCCCCCCCCCTCTGGAGTGGAATGGTGTGCCCCGCCTGCGAGAGAGGTAAAAAGGCAGAACAGAATATACTAATTATCTTAACGCATCATTTGGGACAATCTTGGGAGGTCCTGCCTGGTGTTGAACAGAAATATGAACAGTACCCAGATCCACAGAAGGTTCAAGAAGGGGAATAAACCTCCTTCTGCACAATAAAATGTACAATCTTTTCATAAATATCAGTTATAGACTAAGAGTTAAGGCCTGGACATGACAACGACAACATACAGTGAGGAGTGAGAGCGAGTGCGAGTTAGATCCTCTTCTTCTTGAAGTAGTCTGCGTACTGGCCTCCAAGACCTTGTGAGTGCTGGCCTACATACGGCCCCTCTGATGTCACCTCCTGTGTAGGCAGTGTTGGGTATTCTCTCTTTTGCCCTCTAGCCTGACTCTAGGAGAGAGAGAGAGAGAGAAAGAGAGGTTGATTATAACAGTAGTGATTAGAATGATTTCACCTGTTTGATGATGATGATCTACATGACTCATTATTAACTGTATGCTTGAGTTTGAGTGACATACAGTAAATGACTGACGGGTTTTTTTGTGTTCCATACAGTAAATGAGTGACGGCGTCTCCCTCAGCCCACACACGCGTCTGAAGAATTTTCTCTGACTCTTGCACTACGATAAAGAGCCTATTGTTGAATCAGTGAAGCGCAGTTAGAGGTGTTTATCTCTCAATGTGTCAGTCTTCTACTTCCAACTGAAGAATAAAGTTACTGCCAGACTCCTACTGGTTTTCATCTTCACCAACAAGCAGAGCAGAAACATGCGCACACACACACACACCCCATATGTTAAGTTGACCGATCTATCTGTCTTATCTATCGATCTATATATCATTCAACTAATTATACTAGTATTAGTATATAAACAAGTAGGCCTTTATTCAATGTAAAGTATCATATTTGCACCACTTATGACTGTAATGATGCTTGATATTTCATTGTGTGTACACGTATTGGCCTCATGAAACCCCTAAAAACCTGTTAGTACACAACAATGGAAACAAAATAATGTGATGTGGCAATGGTATTTACTCATTAAGGTCATTATTAGACATTTTTACACTCTTATGTTATCAATATTTTTATTTATTTTTTTATTTATAATTATCAATTCAAAACTTCCTGTGATGGAGCTGAAATAATGTAGTGCTTTATGGTTAGTGATAATTAACTATAGGCATGTTGTGAGGCTGTAATCTACATAAAATAATATATATATATATATATATATATATATATATATATATATATATATATATAAACATACATACACACACACACATATACACGTATATATATATGTGTGTGTGTGTGTGTATATATATATATATATATATGTATATGTATCTATGTGTATATATGTGTATATATAATATATACTGGTTTGGGGATTTGTTATTAATGACTACAAGTTCGATTAAAACATCAAAATAGGAAATTATTTTGACTATTTGATCATTAATTGACTACAACATAAAAAAAAAAAAAATAAATAAAAAAAATAAATATAAATATAATTTATATTAAATTATATAATTTAATATAAATTAAATTATATAATTTAATTTATATATATATATATAATATATATATATATATATATATATATATATATATATATAAAAAGGTACACAATGTAACTTTTGGCATTCCAGCGGTTATTAAACAAAACTGCATGACACCGTAGCCGGAGGGATTGGCGTCTTGCCCGGTCTAAAATAGGTGTATCATAGTGATTCAGGATAACACAAGATGTATTCATTATAAGCCGATCAGGCATAACATTATGACCACTGACAGGTGAAGTGAATAACACTGATTATCTCTTCATCACGGCACCTGTTAGTGGGTGGGATATATTAGGCAGCAAGTGAACATTTCATCCTCAAAGTTGTGTTAGAAGCAGGAAAAATGGGCAAGTGTAAGGATTTGAACGAGTTTGACAAGAGCCAAATTGTGATGGCTAGACAACTGGGTCATCTCCAAAACTGCAGCTCTTGTGAGGTGTTCCCAGTCTGCAGTGGGTCAGTATCTATCAAAAGTGGTCCAAGGAAGGAACAGTGGTGAACCGGCGGCAGGTTCATGGGTGGCCAAGGCTCATTGACGCACGTGGGGAAAGAAGGCTGGCCTGTGTGATCCGATTCAACAGACGAGCTACTGTAGCTCAAATTGCTGGTACTTATAGAAAGGTGTCAGAATACACAGTGCATCGCAGTTTGTTGCGTATGGGGATGCATAGCTACAGACCAGTCACGGTGCCCATGCTGACCCCTGTCCACCACCGAAAGCTCCAACAGTGGGCACGTGAGCATCAGAACTGGACCACGGAGCAATGGAAGAAGGTGGCTTGGTCTGATGAATGACGTTTTCTTTTACATCACGTGGATGTCCGGGTGTGTGTGCGTCGCTTACCTGGGGAACGCATGGCACAATGATGCACTATGGGAAAAAGGCAAGCCGGCAGAAGCAGTGTGATGCTTTTGGCAATGTTCTGCTGGGAAACCTTGGGTCCTGCCATCCATGTGGATGTTACTTTGACACGTACCACCTACCTAAGCATTGTTGCAGACCATGTACACCCTTTCATGGAAACAGTATTCTCTGGTGGCTGTGGCCTCTTTCAGCAGGATAATGTGCCCTGCCACAAAGCAAAAATCGTTCAGGAATGTTTTGAGGAGCACAACAATGAGTTTGAGGTGTTGACTTGACCTCCAAAGCCCCCAGATCTCAATCCAATCGAGCATCTGTGGGATGTGCTGAACAAACAAGTCCATTCCATGGAGGCCCCACCTCACAACTTACAGGACTTAAAGGATCTGTTGCTAATATCTTGGTGCCAGAAACCACAGCACACCTTCAGGGGTCTAGTGGAGTCCATGCCTCAACGGGTCAGGGCTGTTTTGGCAAAAGTTGGACCAACACAATATTAGGAAGGTGGTCATAATGTTATGCCTGATCGGCAGTTGTGTGATTTAAATACACATTGTAAAATAGTAACAATTAAGGAAATATAAAGTCATAATTACCTTTTTAAATTTTTACTCTACTATGGAAGCCTAGTTTGCAAGTGACCTCAGATGAGTAATTGTGTTTCATGCATCGCTACACTATTGATAATGGACAACTGACCCTCTTTGCCCTGCAAAATTTCACCTAATTTTAACTAACGTGACGGCACCTTAACCTTTTCAACTAAAATGACACATTTTGTCCTGAAATCTAAACTGTAATTTTTCAGGTATCTGTTTTAGTCCTAATATTCCAGACAGGTCTCATGCTATGTGGTTTGTCTAAGTTGTCTTTCTCGCACACACACTTTAACTAGAAAGACACACACACACTCACATAATAGTAGTTGTTCCAGTCGTTGGCTGTGGGTACAGCGGGTGTCTGTGCAGCAGGGCTGGCTGTGTGTGTGTGCGTGTGTGTAGGTGTGATGAAGCCTGGCATGATGGGAAGGGCACTATAGGTGGGCAGCAGGGTCTGAGCACTGCCATTCAGAGAGGTGTGCAGAGGTGCGCTCAAGGGGGTCTTCACCAACTCCACCTCCTATAGAGAGACACATTGTGACCATCAAACATTTAAACTCTATCTATCAATATGCAACACACACTATTCACATTACAGGTCTCTCTCTCTCACACACACATTGGCCCAGCTGCTGTGCTGAGGAGTGATGGAGTGTTTTCAGCAGGATCTCATGTCCTGAGAGTGTCATGAGACTAAGTGAGGAATGTGTGTCTGACCGGTAACGCCACCTGCCACCACATTTACATAAGCCCATACACCCCACACAAATACCACCACCACACACACACACATAGAAAGATGAACTAACTTTTACCACACAAAAACATGTATATACAGTATATTCTGACATTTAAGAGTGCACTTTTTCTAGGCCATTAATTAAAGACATTTTTGACAGTGGGACAATAACATTCATGCTGCTGCCATTAAAGCATAAGTATTCTGAAAATTTTCAATTCAACTTGATTGTAAAGATAAAATAATTTGTAGTGAACAAAAGTATCTAATTAGAAATATGACAGAAATCTAATACAATTTGATGAGAAATATGAAATATTTCTGTCCTCAAACTAGAAATATGAGGACAGAAACATAATTTGTATCTAATTATAAATATGACTACAATGTAGTATGGTAGGAAACACAGTCAGTACAGACTTTTTGCATTGCTGAATGCATACAGTTTACATACTGTATATGCCTGCAGAGAAATGAAAGTCTCATTTCTGATCTATTTTGGTCTATGACAGTATGAACGATCTGCAGTAAGTCAAAGAGCGATCCGTCATAGAGAGAGGCCGTATCAGCCAAGAGACACTTAGACACAGTGGAAGTCCAGGCTTTTGACTTTCCTGACATCTGTCAGAAGAACGACGGCTGGAGTATTTCTACCTCCAGAGAGTGTGTGATGTTTGGGCATGATGTTAACTATTTAGCATTTCTGCTGCAGTGTATATGTGTATTTCTGCACAGTATAATCCCCTTTCAGTCTGTAGAGTTTTTGAGATGGACAGAGATGGTTGATCTACACTGTAAATTGAGCATGATTAAGCATGATGTGTTTCAGTGTGTCTGTGCAGTGTACAGTACCTTGCTGACATCTCGGTGCTGGTAGACTTGAGCAGCTGTCTGGCTCATCTGCGTCTGAGAATAGTACTGACTGACAGCATGCATGTAGGAACTGTAGTCTCCATATGAGGAGGTGACCACCACCTGTGACACAAACAAACACAAGCACACATTTGTTATAATGGTGGGGACTTTCCATTGGCTTCTATTGATTTCATCCTGAGTTCATGATATTTTCTATCCCCTGAAAGCTTTTTAGTTTACTTGAAGTACCACATTAAATATTAATATTTCAATAATATACAACATATTCACATTTTGTCATGGCTTTCTGATGTCAGTTAATGGTCAAATGACATGCAGGTAAACAAAATATTTTATATTTTTTAAGTAAATATTTTTATTTAGATTTATTTTTTATTTTTACATTTTTTTTTTTTATGATTTAATTCATTAGTTTCTCAATCCCTGCAGTACCCTCACGAACCCCAGGAGGTTTGTGAACCCCTGCTTTAACGTTTTTACATTTTCATTAAGAAATTATTTAGTGTTTATTACACTGTTTTCCTCACAGAGACATTAGCTGGGTTTCCATCCAAACATGAAGTGAATCTTTAAAAAAAAAAAAAAAGACCAAATGCGAATTAGGTACGTTTCCATTGTTGTTCGAGCGGATTACGGTGGTATTGGTCATAGGCGCCAATTGAGGAGACACGGAAAAAATGGTAGAGGACCCATGGAAAAACAAAACATAGTCTTCATTCATTTTATCCCCCAAAAATAAAAATAAATAAATAAAAATTGAGAAGAGAGTCTACGTTCACAAACCACTGTTAATTTTAACAGAAAAGCAAGCATACTGTATACGTGATTCGGCATGACAGAAAGTACGCAGCGCTCCCTTTATAATCATTAAAAAAAAATTGTCCCTCATCTTAGTTCATTGCAATCTCACAGAGTTATAATGAACGAAGCTGACTGCACAATGAATTTCTTATTTACATAATGTCTACACTGTATTTATTTTATTATAATGAGAGGATTTTGCAGGCGTGGAGAACTCAAAATCCACTTGCCGCTCAAAACACCAGAGTTTTGTTCAGTGCTAACTTAAACACCCCTGATTGGCCATTGAGTTCAAGAATCAACAGATATGTTTGTGATTGGCTACATTGCTCAACGCTACAAAACACACTGTACTGTAAATAGAAACCTTACGCACTGGATCGTTTGCTAAACCAATATGATATTATGGAGAAAACTGATCCTAGACCAGCAGCTATTGGCAGCTTCTCCTTCTAAAAGCAATCTGAGTTTGAGTGACAAAATTCCATGCTAGTCTCAATGTATTTGCAGTCTGTATTTCTCTATAACTTTTGTGAAATGAAATCATCAGGTGCATAATTGGACAAAGAGAAATATGACCACCAGCAAAAACATAAATCAGCACCTATGGTATAGGTAGCCTAGTAACCAACAATAAATAAAACACCATCAGCGGAAACCGCTGATTAGTCACATGGGTTTAATGTTCGCTGCATCAGAATTTATTCAGCAAATGTGTTTCCATCTCCCATTATTCATTAACTCAAAAACGACATGTGTATGTGTGTGCTTACCTGAGGTTGCTCTTTTGTGCATTCAGTAACTGCAGCCGTCTCTTGGCTTGTATTGCCGTAGGTCTGTGCTTGGTAGTGTTGATACCACTGCTGCATGGCCTCCTGTCACACAGAGACACAGATCAGAACCGACAGAACAGAATATAGTCAGACACGGCTATAACAGGGATCTATATGAGGATTAAACACATCTTGAGGCCCTGATATAATGCAAGGGAAATCAAAGAACAAACTGGTGTGAGGTCATTTTGAACAACATTAGGCCAAAACAAAGTTCAATTCAGGAGTTCGAAACAGCTTGCCAAAGCAAACTTTCCGGAAAAGCGAGTTATTTCCTTTCAAGTGCAACTTTTTGGCCCAGATGCAGATGACGTGAAGCGTCACCGCAGTTGGCTTTTGTCGCCTCTAGTTCTTTGATGTCGGTTTGGTGTGTCTGGGCCTTTATTGACATGTCTCACTGACTCTAGTTGCAGCCTCAGTCTATTCACTGACTATTCTCTGCATATTGCATACAAAATGGCAATCACTTTCTGGCTTTATTGGATTTTTCAGGAGTCTATCAGGCAAAATAAATGTGTGCTTACAAGGTACAGAGCACTCCAGTGATGCCCTTATGCTCAATCTGGAGCTATTCTGCACATTTCCACCACTGAAAAGAAAGTCCAATTTATTCAATGCCATAAAGTCAAAATGGGGTCTAGAGGGCTGCATTGGGATTGAGTCCCGCCGGGTCCCGCGGGACCCAACGCAAATCTCGCGGGAGCGGGCGGTTTGAATTTTGCTGCGGGCGGGAATGGGCGGCTAAAAAAAACACTGCGGGATAGGGAGGTTGCCTAGCGACATGATGGAGAAGATGTCAATAGATGATGTAGAAAAGAACCTCAAGGTATTTACAATGGTGGAAGTTCAACAAAGAGCGCTTCCCAGCGCTATCAAAGCTGGCACGTTTCATCTTTAGTATCCCCGCATCCAGTGCGCCTTCAGAGCGGGCCTTTAGTGTCTGTGGGCGCGTCTTGGAAGAGAGACGCACGGGATTGGGACCGCAGTCGATCAGCAACATTCTCTTCCTCCACAGCAATATTGCAAAGTGATTCATTTGTTAAATTCATTCGTTAACGTTGTTTATTTTACGTTATTTATTAGTGTTGTTTTTTGAGCACAGCCCCTCGTTGCCATTTGTTAATTAGGTCAAGAGGCATGATGATGCCAGTGTTATTGAGCAGGCTGCCTAAGTTTGAATGTTTTTATTCTTATTTGTATTTTTCAAACAGAATACCTGCGACATTTGGCTAATAATTGTAAAACTGCTGTTTTTCATGTAGCCTAGTTTCATATTATGTATATTTGTTTTGCAAAGCAGTCTATTTTTATGTGCAAAGTTTTTGATAAAAACGAAATTATATTTGAATGTATTGTGTGTTTTGTCTTTTTTTTTTTTTTTTTTTACATGCAGGCCAGGGAAACGAAACAAACAACCCCATGAATCTCTTTAATAATATCAATACAAATACGTGTTTTTTTTTCCTGCGGGACGGGAGAAGACACAAAATCAATGCATCTATTGTGCGGGAATAAATTCTCAGAGTTTTGCGGGTGCGGGCGGGAGTGGACATACATATTGCGGGAGCGGGCGGGAGTGTAACACATACGTTGCGGGAGCGGGCGGTAATGGTCAGAAATTCGGCGGGCGCGGGCGGGATGAAGAAAACAGTCCCGCGCAGGGCTCTAATGGGGTCTTCTGAGCAAGAAGATTGGGGAGTCATATTACATGACATTGCATCTTTTAAAAACATTGAGTTTTGTAGGAGAAACTAGAAACTAAACTAAAGATCCTTGAGCACCAATGCCAGTTTTGCATCTGATTTTAGATTGTCCCATGGCTTCTATAGGTCCCTTACACCAGGGGTAGCCAGGCTTGCTCTTGGAGAGCTACCATCCTGCAGAGTTTAACTCCAACTCTATTTAACACACCTAAAATTGGAACAGTGTGTAGGAGCAAGGTTGGAACTGAAGTCCGCAGGAGCATAGCACTCCAAGAGCAGGGTTGGCTACCCCTGCTTTACATGTAGATCAGACAATTTATTCCTCCCTAAGGGGGTGAACCTTGGACAGAATAAGCATCAAAGTGGACTAGACTTAATGCCGAAAGTCAAAAGTCTGGCTACTTGACTCTACATGACACTGACTACATTGTATCGTTTTGCCATCAGATGCCTGCTAGGCTACAGCTCCTGAGCTGCTTCCTCTTTTCATCTTCCTCTCGTCTTACCTTGTGGCCTAATCCGTTTCACTAGCTTTCTCTTCTACCATTCCCTTAGTATAATTCTTCCTTCTCATCTCCTTCCCATCACTCCTTTCACCATTCCCTGCTCTCTTTCTCTCTGGACACCTACAGCGTGAAGCTCACTGTCTCATTTCACTAAAGCTGGTGGAGTGTGTGGGAGTGTGCGACCAGATGGGACAGACAACTCACAGCCAATCTTCCTCTTCCCTCCTGTCTTTCCCCTCTGCATCTCTCGCTCCCCCTTCTCTCCCTCCAACTCTCACCCACTCCTTCTTGTATTGTCATAGGAACGCCGGCAGTAATGAGAGGGAGACCCACATTTAAGCCATTTAATCCTACTTTCCATCCAAACTCTCCGCCAGAGAATGAGTAGGGGATCACCCTAAAGACACTGGCAGGAATCTGAGAGACTGTGGGAGGACTGCAACTCTTTCTCCTTCCTCCCATCCTCTCCTGGAGCACATTTACCTCTCCTTTGCATCTGCTGAAATCCTTACATTCTGATTTGTATTTAATTTGATGACTTTTTGACAGAATAGTGCAGAGAGACAGGATATTATTGGGGGGAAAGAAGGGGAAATGATAATCAGAAGATGACACAGGGTGGATTAGAACCTGCATGTCTGGGATACTACTGTATCCTAACCTGGGGTTTGGCTGGTTAGCTTGGGGCAGTTAACCCCTGCTGGTAGATGACATAACTACACCATCGGTGTTATTGTTAACAAAAACTAAAACTATTTAAACTAATTAAAACGATTAAACTATTACTAAGACTATCATTTAAATCACATACATCAGGGGGTTCTGGGCCAGCCGAGCCAGCTGCTGACAGTCAGCTTATAACAGACCTCCTTGGTCCAAACTAGGTATGATCTGACAAGTTTCGAATGAGCAGTGATTTGTCACTCCAGTCATAGATATCAGAAGAAATTTTATGCTTAATGTGAAATGGGGCTTAGGGCCAATGAGATTTTACTGTGAGGGTTACAGTGTGCAACGAAGCAGAAATACAAACCAAGTGATAAACAAAAAGCTCAGTTGGGACAAAAAAAAAAAAAAACTGATTTAAATGGAAGTAACTTTTATCGTTTGCTAACTCTGCCTAGAACACGATGGTGCACCACAGCTCCATTCTGATGGACCTCTTTTTGTTCTGTTTTGAACATTCATTTTCTTTATTCCGTATAGACCCATCTATCGCTATTGTGCAGCTAAGCATATGGCAGAATTGTTTTCGTTCTCATTCCTCTCGCTCTCCCTGGCTTTCGCTGTCAAATCTGGGGCTCAGTGGAAACCTGTGTTAGAGAGAGGAATTGTGGGGGTATAACGGGGGAGAAAAGACTTGCGAGTGTGGGCTAAGAGCGAGACTGATTGATCGTTGCAGTGAACGCTGGGGTTTCTTCCTTTCTTTGACTGTCAATGTCTGTATTCCACAATGGTCAAATACTTTCATCTGATACACAAGATCCCAGGATCACAATCCTAACATCAAAAACAAACAAACCTAACATCAAAAACAAAAACAACAACAACAAAAATGGTGACTGCAAATGATATATCATATTTTTGTGTCCAATTGTACTGCATCCATTTCATAAAACATACTCCAGGTGGCTTCGGATGGTTAATAACCCAGCAAACATTGGTCCGACGGCAACGTTGGGTCTCTGGTCACGGTAGGATGGCATAAATCGGTAAAAATATGTAACACAGAACATTTCCTAAAAATTCATTTAGATATGTTTGTACAGGTGTACAGTTCTCTGGAGTTGCATGTATAGTTGTTACTTTGACTTTTAGCTGCATGTGTAATTCAATATATAATGCTTAATTAATAAGATAACGTCTAAGACGTCCGTTCAAATTTCATTTTGGAACAATTTTTTAACCATGACAGGACGTGTTGGAAAGATCTCTTTTCAACTGTCATTAAACGTCCAAATGTTTGCAGGGAAAGGCCTTCTGAAGCGAATTGATTAGTTTGTGTAAGACAAATATCCTTATTTAAAACATTATAAAGTAAAATAACGAGCTTCTGGCGCGACAGCCATGTGCATTCGTCTTGCGTCCAAAAAGCGTTAACTTCTGCGACATAGTACATCATGTCATTGTGTACGGAGCCACGTGGAGTACGTTTTATGATCGATGGATGCACTTATTTGGGCTTCAAAATCTCATCCTCCAATCACTTCCATTATAAAGCATGGAAGAGCCAGGATATTTTTAATATAACTCCGACTGTGTTCGGCTGAAAGAAGAAAGTCATATACAAGAGAAGCATATCATGCAAAAAGGAAAGAGATGTGATGAATCTTGTTTAGTAGTTATTACAGTATATAGTGTTTCATTAAAGTTGCTATGCATTTAATGTTTTGAACATTGTGATGAATGCATTTTTTCAACCTAAATGCCTTTACTGTCACTTTTGTTCACTTGATGTTTGTGCATGTGTATGTTTACCTGTGTGCATTTACACATGTGTATTGCAGGTATTGTAGTTACCTGTGTGTATTGCTGAGTGTATTGGTGACTGTATTCTGCAGGAGTGGTCTCTGCGCTGTATTGACTGGGTGGGTTGGTGGCAGGTGGCAGGACTGCACTGTATGTCCCAGTATGTGCCTGCACAGTCTGAGGTTTACTGTTGCAGGGTGCTAAAGGAGACACAAAAATACTGATGTAAATCATGGCCTGCTCAGGGACACCAATTTAGAACATCTCTCATACAGACAGTCTTTATCTTCTCTGCTGGTGTGGGCTGCAGCCCATCTGGCTGTGGCCTTGAGCAGGGAGGAACAAGACAGTCGTACACTGTAAATATTATAGTTGAAAAAATAGAGCTGACAGAGATGAGATACATTCCAAGGTCTGGCAGAAGTGAGTCATCTTCAGTGTGTGTCGTTCTGATTGTGCACGTACCTTGTAGTACCACTCCAGGAAGCACGCTAGCCAGGTTTAGATATGGGTTGGAAGGCAACTTCACTTCTTTAGGAGGGTCTCCCAACAGAGATGTCTGACAACTGGACTGACTCTACAGAAAGAGATAAAGCAAGCGAGAGAGACAGGTTGAGAAGAGCAAAACAATACGCTAGTTTTTTGGATGCTAATTTTGGCACTTCACTGAGTTGCTCATATATAGACCACACAGCAAGACTGAAATGTCTGCTACATCTCCAAATTTGAGCATACAACTATAAAGATAACATGAAACATCTTTCGCAATATATTTAATTTCTGCAGTGTGTTGTATTATCAAGTGAAACTGACTATTCAGCGAGAAATAATGTAGAGTGGGGACTGATTTTATAGGACAGGGATTTGTGAATTTTGTATTATTTAAATTATGTAAGCAATTTACAATACAGCTGTCTCTCTTGCAGAAAGACTCCGCCCACACGCTCTTGTGATTGGCTCTGATTTTTGATTGATTTTGTCACATCTCATAGTAGTGTCGCATCTGGTGTGGACAGGCAAATTTCTTACTGCATTGCATCTGGTTAGGTCAAGGTGTTATAATATATAAAATCAGCTAATGACCAATCAGCATCAAGGACCAGAACCATCTGTTTTATAATGCATTACATATCATTGTATATTGTATTATTATATAATATTACATATGTTACTGGTAAATAAATACAGCGCTCTACTAATGTACCGCTCTTGCTAATTTTTATATACTTTTCCACAGTCTGTTGTTATTGACTTCCAAACAGTTTCTAGTTGTTCCCAAAGACTTGCTTTTGATTAAACTTTTGTGTCTATCTTTGAATCCATTAAATCCCAATAATTATATTTTAGCATTAGAAACCGTACTTACACATACTGCATACACATAGAGCTTACACATACTGGTGTGGATTAACTATTACAGAAACATAAAAAATGATTTTGGTAATGTGTCAGTATAGGGCAGCTGTGGCACAAACCTTACATTGGGTGGTGGTCTAATAAATTTATTAAGCACTGTACGTGGAGTTGTACAGTATGTTGGGACAGAGGCGGCAGAACTTCAACTGACAGAATGCACTGTAGCATGATACTACAGTATTTCTTCAAACCATATCGTGGAGACATTTTCATAATTCATGATCAAAAATTGTGATATCGCACAGCCCTAAATATATATACACACACATAACCTAAAATGAACATTCTGTCATAATTACTAACCCATATTTTTCAATACATCAGAAATGGATGGTGTCTCACATTGTTAAGATCAAAAAAGGAAAAAAGTAGTCAATACATCTCATGGCCTACATTCCATGTCTTTAGAATCCATACAGAAACTCAGACATTCTTCTAAACATCTCCCTTTTCTTACTCCACAGAAGAAAGACAGACATTCCTTTAAAGCATCTTTGCTTTTTCTTTCAAAGATTTCACAAATAAACAGCAATCCAAGAGCAGGGATGACATGGAAAAGTACTGGCACAGTGTCTGGCATTTATCTCTAATACAGTCACACAGAAGACAGAGCTCTCCATTAGCCTTTAGAGAAATGCAGTGAGTAATCAGAGCCTGCAGCACTAGTGGCCTGTCATTAGGGCTCAGAACTCTGTCAGTGTCTGCACTGAGCTCTACTAGGTGGCTGAGTGTTTGTGTCTGAATAAAGACACCTCCAGACAGAACAATGGAAATGGAATTCTAGGAGGTTGACAGAGGCACTTCAGACAGTGTGTGCATGTTTGTATTTAGCGTGTAAAAAAAAAAAAAAAAAAAAAGTGTAAAAATAATATATATATATATATATATATACACACACACACACACACACATACATATATATACAAGGTTTCTGCCCAGCAGCAACGATTTATTACCAGGCTATCTGGAATAGGCTATCTGCGGCATTCCGAAGTGTGTTACTCTCCGATAACAACCATCAGACAGTATTAATAGTGCTGTAATATTGTTACTGTGTTCATCTTGCCAGGACGATTGTTTTGTAGACTGTAATGGATAATGAGATAATAAACGTAAAATTTCACAAATGTTTGGCCTCAAATCAATATCACTTGTCCCCTTAATTATTTATGTGTTGAAAAGCCATGTAATAAGTGGTATGACTACTTTATCATTTAAATGTTTTTGCGCTTAGTGAGCTACAAAAGTATTTCAACAAAAATCAGTATTTTGTGTTTGTGTAGTAGTCATGTAATAAGAGGGATAACGTACATACATCCGGTTGTTATTGCAAAATAAACCCCTTCAAGACCCTGAAAACCTGATCGTCCTTATCACCCTGTCAGAGTTTATTCTGCGATAACAACCTCGATAATGTACATTTTATTATCCCTTGCATAATAAATTATATAATTTTATCATGCAGTAACTGTTTTATAAAATTCCTTGTAGCCTCAAGGGTCAGTCTGAGCTTATTAACTGAGCTTATGGAAAAGGGCAGAATAAACATTCATCAAAGGTTTTCCTTTTATGTTCTTCAGAAGACAGAAAGTGATATGGGTTTGGAACAACACAAATGTGAGTAAATGATGACAAAATTATTCTTTTAAAGCTCTGAAATGTGTCAGACTTCATCATTTTTGTCTTGAGGTGAGATATTGGAGAAGCAAAAACAAAACAAACAAAAAGCAACAAGGCTTACTGTGACAGCAGTACTAGTCTGGACACTTGAACTGTGGTGGTTGGCTGGAGCTTTGTGTGTTGTGCTCCCCAACAAATGTCCCAGACTTGGTGTGTTAATCCCAGGGAGAAAGTTTTGAAGCTGTGTTTGGGAGCTTACAGATCCCCCTGTGGTTCCGGGTGGAGCAGGCTGTTTCTCCGGAGCCAGGCATGTTGCAGCGACTCCGTTCTGTTCAGTGATGGAACTCGCATGTGAACGTCCAGGTACATGTGACACCATTCCAGCCCCAGAGTTTCCACCATGGGATGCGACCGGAGAGGAGTCTTGGCCCAACTCTACAAACCAGAGAACTTTGTTAAACTTTTGTAGTAAAAAAAAAAGATTTAGCACTCAATGCATAAACTTCATACTCTGGAAAAGTATTTCAATTTCTCCCTCACTGTAACACCTGCATGGCACTGATATTCAAATAGAAATGACCCTGCACAAAGACATACTCTTCAAAGGTGTTTAATGCTTTGATGAATGCCTATACCAGACTTTGCACACACAAACAGACACACGTCTGTATGAAAGCACAAAGGAAGAAATACTAATTGAAGCGGCTGTCTCGCCCTGCTTATAATGGGGCTTTCAAACAGTTTGAGGATTTGCAATGCAAATGTCTTTCCCTGCAGTAGCGAATGAGACCTCTGGAACAGGCATGCAAGGTTGACCGCCCAACCAAAAGCTCTTACCTGTGGGAGAATCTCCCAGCAATCCCTTCCCCAGAGAAACCGGTGTTGGAGTGCGAAGACCCAGAACTTTCTGCAGGAGCAGCCTGGAGGGGTCACCTAAAAGACCCTGGACCTGAGAGGAAATGAGAGAGCAATGCAAAAGAAAAGAAAAGAAAGCAGTCAGGCCATAACAGGGTCATGTGGCAAGTGAAAGATGAAGTACACACAGATGATATTATGGCTACAAAAATACACACTCCAAGACAAAACACAAACATGCGTTAAAGGAGATTTATGTCAGCGTTATTATTGCATGAATTATTGCTCTATTTTTTCATGTAAATTTTCCGTCAACGGATGGTATTATTATTCTTTAACCACAACCTCAAATTTGCATTAAAAACGCCAGCTGGATGTATGGTTCTAATACTTCTATATAAAAATAAATGTAAATAATGCTTTTCTGAACAAATACTGCAGTTTTCTCATTATTTGCAAAAGAATTTCATACAGACCAATAATATCCTTGCAAAAAAAAAGAACTATTAACACAATTTCAGATTGTTGTTGTATAACATGCATTATTTAGCTGGTAATGTGGTGATGTATTTCTATTGTTAAGGGTATGTTGAAACACGTGAACACACACACATTAGTGATTTGCTTGTCCTTGATCTGTAAAAGCTGTTGTTGGGCCATCTGCATGTGAAGAAGATTCTGTAGAACAAGACCGTTTCCAAGAATGGCACTCTGCATGAAAGAAAGAGAGATAGGTAGATTGCTAAACATGCTTCTTTATGCTTTTCTATTTATCTGTGAAGTAGGTGCCTGTTCATCATAACATATTTCCCTCTAAAGTGTTCTTTGCTGTACAGTACCTTCTTATCCACGATTAGGGTGTTTCTTTACTTTTTGACAGGAATTTCCCTTAAAATAAACCTTTCACACTCTCAGAAGTTTAAACCATCTACTTAAAATGTCCAACAGTAGATATGCATGCATCACAGGAGAATTCCATCATTTTGACATTTTCTTCTCTCCCTGAACCATCATGAACTAACGTAATTTCCACCACACCTCACATCACTATTCATTTGGTGGTGGAAATAAAAATGGAAATGACATCTGAAATATATTTGAAATAAAATTGCATACTCCTTTGTGTTGCTAAAGCTAATTTCATTGGTAGAATTTATATAATCTAAATAGATAAAATGAAAATTAATTTGGAAAAATTGTAAATATTCTGTCCACAAGTGACATTTACCTTCTCATTTCAAGAAAACCTTTTCAAAAATGTAAATAATGAAATGGTTTATGTTTATTACATTATTTGTTTATAATATTATAGACCTAAAAAAGGTAATAATTTATACTTTTTTATGATGGATTTTCACAGTTAAATATTTCAAGTCTGGGTCATTGGTAAGAATTAAATCTATATATGGGTCAATGACGTGATGGGTCACTTTTTTTTTTTTTTGTCCAAAGGCCTTAATAGAAATAAAAAATAAAGATATGACATCCAAAGTATGTAAGGTAGTACAACTAGATCTCTTTTATTGAATCCAAAAGGTTTTAATTATACTTTGCTACATATAAAGGTATTTTAAAGATTTCTGAAGTGTCAAAAGGTCATTTGGTTTAACCGTCCAAAGACCAATACAGCCATTTCATTTGTGATTAAAATATCTATCTTTTTTTTTTCTGGCATGATTTTTTAACATCATATATCAACATAATGCAAAATGTTTTTAAAATTATGTGTAGAAGTTGTTGCTTTGTTATGAGAAAGAATGTCCGGAAAATGAATTTCACTGATGTCATTTGGAGTAACCAATATAAAGGGACCGTTCTGGATCAAGTAATGCGGCCAGTATCACGTGACAGGAAGTGCATTCATTCAGACACCTGCAAAGGACCACATGGTCATGAAGCAAAGTAACTAACTCTCATTTAACTCTTTGAATAGTTAAAATTAATAAATTTTATTTAAATTACATTTATGTTTTTTACACTTTTAAAAACCTTATTTGTCAATGACCCATATAAATTGGAATGCATAAATGATGAATGCATTATAAAAAGTTTCAAGAAAGCTTTAATGTGACCTTCATGTTTTAATGTGACCAACAAAAAAAAACTGAAATATGTAGTTTTAATAAAAATCAACCCTTAAAATATGCACCATAAGTGCCCAAAATTAAAGAAACACCATTCAGCATTAAGTCAGTCTTGCAGGTGATACAAGAGAAAGCATGTACCTGCTGTGCTTTTCCTAACTGTAGCAAAGCTGCAGTCAACGGTGGACGCAGGAAGGGGAGATTGTGAGGTCGACCAAACTTTCCTGCTGGGAAACCATTAGATAAACAACATGAATGGGGAAAAATAAGAGAGTAAAATAATGTGAAAAGAAACAAAACAAGTAAGAGAGATGGACAGCAGAAAGTATGTGGCTGATACTGGTGGCCCATGATTTCGTCATTCCAAAATTCCAGCTTCAGCACTAATGGCAAGTTGCTCAGGAATAGGTAGAGAAGTTTAACATTTAATCATGTGCTATATTTAGTGTTGTAATTGTGTGTTCTCTTTAAGCTCCGGCCTCCACTTCTTCCTCAGCTCATTTATTCTCCCACCCAATGAAAAGTTCATTTTAATATATGATTAGGCTTTCATCAAGAGAAAAATCTGCTCAGAATCCACAGCTCTGGTGATCACTGTTACTCACACACACATGCAGAGACATGAGAGATATTTCATCTCAAAAACGACAATCCTCACAGGAAACATTTTTGGTTCTGTCTGAAAAAGTACTTAAACGTATAACTCATGAATATTCAATAAATTATTTGGCTAATGAGTAAAGAGACACTTAAGAGAGGCACAGAGAGAGAGCGTTACCTCCTCGTTTGGCGGTGGGGTAGGGTCTCATAAGGACCTGGAGAGCAGCAGGATTGGTCATACTGTTGAGGAACTGGGCCAGATTGGGTTCAGGCAGTAAACCTTTCTTATTGCTCAACATCTAGAGGAGAACACACATATGACAAAGATAAAAAAGCAATTCATGTTTTATTATAAAGAAAAGACATATCCAAGCAATTATTATTAATAACACATTTCCTCACATTTTTGTCAGAAAAAAATTCTAAACATCCTTAAATAAGAATAATTTACTTGGAATTAAAACTGTGTAAAATAATTTTAAGTAAGAAATGTATCTTCAGTTAAAAGTATATTTTCTTCAGTGGGAAACAAAGGTGATTTTTTTAAAAGAATATCCAGGCCAAACTTTTCAATATAAAAAAGTGAAACACCATAAAAAGTTCCATACAACGTGTTTATTATAACTTATGTATAATTCAAAGTCATTTCATAGCTTTGTGTGAGGAATAGACTCAAATGTAAGTTCTTATTCCAGATCTCTTGGAGTGTGGTACATATGTTGTATGAATTTCTTTTATGATAAATTTATGGTGCTTTTTGTCTAATTTTTAGTCTTACCCTAATATTTTTTACCCTAAATAAAACATGAAACTCACTAAATTTAGTGAAATTATGCGAAAATGTAAAAATTTACTTAAAAAACTTAAATTGTTTCTTACGGAGCGCCGCACATGACATGCAAGAAAAAAAAATAAATCGTGGGCACGATTTACTATTTCGTTCCCTCGATTTACTTATTCATGCGCAAAATTTACTATTTCGTTCCCTCGATTTACTAAATTATGCGCACGATTTAGTAAATCGAGGGAACAGATTAGTAAATCGTGCGCGTGAATTAGTAAATCGAGGGAACGAAATAGTAAATCGTGCCCACAAATAAGTAAATCGAGGGAGCGAAATAGCAAATTGTGCACACAATTTTTTTTTTCTGCATGTCATGTCTGGGGCTCTGTACTTTCTGAAAACATCTATTTTAAATAATTTTGCATATCAAGTACATTTATGTTTAGTAAGTAATTTTTCAGGATGTTTAGACAAAAAAATAATCTTAAAGAAATGCATACAGTATGTGTTTTTGTTGAGTGTCATATTTAATATATCAGGCACTTATGACCCAAAAACAGTAGTATGATATATGGAATATATTAAATATCATATAGTTTGATGAATGGTATGGAGTTTACAAAAACACCTCAGCTTTTCAGAGGTCTAAACTGAGCAAAGATATGCAGCTTGGGCAAAAACTATGCAATGGTGCAGTAGCTAATATTTATATGGCCAAAAATTCAGTAAGATAAAATTCTGATTGTAATGCAAATTAGTGAGAGCATCGCAGACTATTTAAATCAAATGCATATAAATATCAGATGTCACTTTATATCCCCAAAAAATCTTAGTAAGGTGATATTTAAATGCTTATTTTTATGATCAAAGCACTCTAGTTTTTATTGTCGGTGGCAAAATATACAGTATAATGCAATACAATGTGCAAATAAACAATCCTCAAAAGCTTCACATTTTAAAATGATTTTTCTAAGTTGCTTGGGTTCAGTAAGTGTTCATCTTGAAATATTGCTAATAATATAAAAGCTATTTTTATGCTCACTTAGAAGCTTTCACAGCAAAAAGACACGTGCAGCATGACCTGAAGGTGGACATTTTTAGAATTATACTAAAAGGCCCTTTACTTGCTAAAAAGTAGCAAAACTACCAATCAGACGACAGAAGGCATGTATAGACTGTGTACAACAGTTTTTTTTTTTTTTTTTATCAGGTTCATAATTTAGAGGCTTTAGAAATTTGCATATCAAATATGGTTCAGAACGCTTTATAGGGTTAAGTGTTTTTTTTGTTTCCTTTTCATATTTGACGTCTTGTCAAATGTTTATGTGGAATGTTTATGTCCCAGCAGTAAGTGAGCATGTGTGACTGTGTGTATTTGTTGGCATTGGGGAGACGCTTGCAGACATGTGGAACCCCTGATTAGATCTCTGATGTCTGCTAGAGGTGTGGATCCATCCCAACCACACTCCAACTCCATCTGCTGACTACTACTCCCCCACCCACACAAACTTGTGCACATACACACACTGTGGTGCTTTCATACTGGAATGGGTGAAGCCAAGGATGCAACAACATACTCAGGAATGAGAGGACATCTACGTAATCATTTAAGAATTAGAGGAACGTGATGGTGGTGATGGCCCTGGGTCAAGCAGCAGATGGGTGGAATATTTGGAAAGAGACAGTAGGCCTATCTCTTTATAAGGAACACAAAAGCAGGGCCGTGTCCCATCATGCCCCCTGCCTAGAGCTTCAGAGATGGATTAGCAGAGAGCTCTGTTCCTGATGTGTTCTTCCAAAGAGCCATAAACCACAGCTCAAATGCTTTATTTTCCATACCATTAGGAAATTCAGTGAAACCACAAATGCTGAAACAACATCTGGTGGTTTATTGTTATCTAATGTTTTCTAAAATTTGAGTTCTCAAATAACTGACAGTACAGATATATAAATAAAGGAAATATTATGAATTAAGAGATCAGATAGCGTATGAAGCACTAATTCAGTGCAATTTAAAGGTATAATATGAAGGAATATAAAAAAATTACAGATGCACCAATAGCAAAACTGACATCACACATTTGGATTAAAACTAAATCTTGCACATGTAAAAACACGTAAATGTTACATGATTTCTGTATAATGAGTGGCTCCCCACATCATTACCAGAAAATGTCAAGTGATTACTGTACCACTGCACTGGAAAAGCTCTAAATGTGCATTCTGCCATCAAATGAAAGATAAATTAGGACAGAATGATGAAACAAACATTGAAAATCACAGCTCATACAATACATTTCAACAGACATAATTGTGCATGAAAATGACTATAAAATCAAGTAATATGACTCATATTCTTTTGATTTCTCTACCCAAATTATTATTTTTTTTAAATTACAAATGCAATGAAAATACAGGTGTCACTATCAGCAAGTATCAAAAATTAAAGTAAAATCAAATTTACCAAAAAAATATCAAAATATTTTTTACTGTATTGTTGTAGTTTTAGTTTTTTTATGATATTTTATAAATTAATTATGTAAGAAATAAGCTGTTGAATTCTTAGAAAATAATGCACTCCCAAGGTGGTAATGCGGTTATTCTTATTTTCTTATTAATTTTCTAAGAATTCAACAGCCCGGAGTCAATTATTCTGCTTATACTACGTTACCACACCTCAAGACACTGTTCCGATGTTGTATTTCAAGACATGTGTCAGTTTTTGTCCTTAAAACACAACACTCTTTCTTACGCATCTCATCCCAAGCCTCTGTTGCTAATTCCGAAACGAACTAGTAATGGAGGCTTGAGCCTTGATAGCACAATAATGCCGTTGAAACAGTTATATAATGTTGTGTGAGAGAGAGAGAAAGAGAGAGAATAAGCAGCATATGCGAATTATCCTACCTGAGTCTGTACAATCTCTGATGGCAGAGGTGTCTCTAATAGCGAAAAGGTTATCTAACGTTACCTGACGAACCGCACAGTTATTACCTCGCTGGTCAAGTTGCTAAACTATTTTACTGATTAATTCGTCAGAGCAGCACTGACAAAACGTTTCTGTGCGAGTGTGTGTCCGTACTATACAGTACGTGTGTATTTTTGATAGAGTGATGACACAATAAAATGTATTTTGTGGCAAAAACAATGACAATAATTTGTCGTTTTCATCCTATTGTTTAATATATTTATTTGCTTGGTCAGTGTCATTGTGGGTTTTGTTACTTTTACGGTTGTAGGCTGCAAGGACCTATCAAAATAACTGAAATCATTTGGTGAAGTGATATAGAACGGCAATGCGGTCAAGACCTGCTAGAACTACTTTAGCCATGTGTTTCCCTGAAAATAACTGCACACCTTAGAATGTTGGTCAACCAATCAGATTCAAGCATTTAACAGCCCAGTAGTATACTACAATTTATAACTGTATAAAATAATTGTAATTTTAAATTACAGTTTTTATTATTTTTAAAGCAATGTAAAAATGTTTAAAGGTGCCATCGAACGTTTTTTTACAAGATGTAATATAAGTCTAAGGTGTCCCCTGAATGTGTCTGTGAAGTTGCAGCTCAAAGTACCCCATAGATTTTTTTTTAATTACATTTTTTAACTGCCTATTTTGAGGCATCGTTAGAAATGCGCCGATTCCGGCTGCTTCCCCTTTAAATCGCACGCTCTCCGCCCCCTTCCGAGCTCTCGACTCTGTCACTGCATAAACAAAGTTCACACAGCTAATATAACCCTCAAAATGGATCTTTACAAAGTGTTTGTCATGCAGCATGTCTAATCGCGTAAGTATGGTATTTATTTGGATGTTTACATTTGATTCTGAATGAGTTTGATAGTGCTCCGTGGCTAAAGCTAACATTACACACTGTTGGAGAGATTTATAAAGAGTGAAGTTGTGTTTATGAATTATACAGACTGCAAGTGTTTAAAAATGAAAATAGCGACGGCTCTTGTCTCTGTGAATACAGTAAGAAACGATGGTAACTTTAACCACATTTAACAGTACATTAGCAACATGCTAACAAAACACTTAGAAAGACAATTTACAAATATCACTAAAAATATCATGTTATCATGGATCATGTCAGTTATTATCGCTCCATCTGTCATTTTTTGCTATTTTTTGCTGACTTTGATGTAACTTGTGTTTAAAAAAATACTGCGTTAAAAAAGCAATAAACAAGAACAAACAAATTAACATTGACTGCATATATTGAAAAAACATCTGGTGGATTATCTACACTGTAAAATATGTTTTCATCATTAAATTATGTTAAAACATGTTTAAATCAATATGACTAGTTTATATTACTTTTTTTATTTCATTTTTGATTAAGTTTTCACTTAATATTGTTTATTAAATAAATTCCAAGTGTTCAATCACTTTAACCTTGGCACCATTTTGATCTTACTCACACAATAGAAGGTAGCAATTAAACTTAAGCTTTTTTTACATAAAGTTCTGTAACTATGATAAATACCCTGAACAAACTCTATTTCAATTCACGCTCTTATGACAATAACACAGCAGTCATTGAATATGACTGATATGTAACCAGTAGGCACGTATCTTTTTGCGGTTTTGCGTATGACCTCCTAAAGCACTAACCAGTGAGGAAGACGAGCGCAGACACCTGCTAGTCCCCAAGCAAGTGCTAAAATTATATGACTACACTCACACACAAAAGCAATGGCCCGTCAGACTGAAGGGAAAGCTTGTGCCTTCACGGTCTGTGTATGAGTGGGTAGGCGTGTCTCAGATACAGACAGAGTACAGAGATGCCTGTGGCTCGGAGGGGTGGACTTCCTAAGAAATGTCAGCTTGCATTTGCTCTATTTGGCTTGATATTTATCAGAGGAAAAGGCAGAAGTGAGAGAGAGAGAGAGAGAGAGAGAGAGAGAGAGAGAGAGAGAGAGAGTGGAGGAGAAAGAGAAAGGAGCGAGGAGAGAAGAAATAAAGCAATGCAATAAAGACCTAATGAAATCAAAATTGTATTATTGTCATCTATCTGCTTTTATAAGTTGACAAAATTGCTAATAAGCATAAATATATTTAAATTCTGCACTGGAAAAACAGACCAAAAATATTGATGACTTGCCACAGGGGCATAAACGAAATGTTGTACAATAAAATGATCTAGAATGAGAATGTCCCCTCTCATAATACCACCGGCCTCTGACTATTGGCTCAAAAGGCTCTTAGCTATTTTAAAAAAGGAAGGATAAGATGTACTTCATTTTCCTGGTTCATATGTCCAATAAAGTGGATACACCAAAATTGTTTTCATAAAATCACTTCATGGGGTCTTTAAACATATTCCATCTTTAAAAAGAACAAAAAAATCCTCTTCTTTTTCTTCTCTGCATTTCTCCTCTGCTCTAGCTTGTTTCCTAATCTAGCTTTCTAATAAATATGCCATTGTATACTGAGAATCTGTGACAAATTGCTTATGCTCCTCTATTGAAAGTCACTTTGGATAAAAACTCCTGGTACCGGTAAATACATAAATGTAAAAGTAAAAAGATAACAGTAGTCAGATATTTTATTGTCCACCAGAAGCAAAAAGCTGAACGTTGAACAATGAAATCAATCAATGTTCGGATGTAGCAACCTGCTCTGCCAACAATATACTGCATCTGTCTACAGAATTAAGTTCCAAATTCAAAAAGAAATGGGCACAATTAAAGTTACATTTGAAATGTCAGACAAAAAAAATCTATGTTCTAACAAAACATCAATGAGAAACACTGTCTGAGACATGAAAGAACATGACAGAGTGATTTTGAGTGTTAGTGTATGTGTGTGTAGGCTGGGTATTCAGTGGTTCTAAGACAGTAAAATTGGTCTGTGAATAAGCTTGTCACATTGGGAGAAAAAAGGATGCTAAATACAAATAATAAAATGCAACCAAATATAATATATATTACCATTTCTTGTGTTGCATATAAAGTTCAGTGATCAGGTCAATGAGGTGTTTTTTTATTTTTTTTTATTAAATAAATGAATATTCAGCAAAGACATTAAAATGGCAGCAAACACTATTACACTGTTACAAAAAATACAAATAATATATATATATATTATACACACACACACATAAATTAGTTGTAGGCCCTGTGTGTGTGTGTGTGTGTGTGTGTGTGTGTGTGTGTGTATATTATATATATATATATATATATTAGTGCTGGGCAACGATCAAGAGTAGTGTATTGCGTAATTTTATTCTTTCAAAGTACTGCTGTATGAACAAAAGTGCAATAGAGAATATGAACCGACGTCACACCTCGTTGCATGCCGGGGCGGCGCCGCCATTTTGACAGGATCGCCCTCTATTACTCGTATTGAAATTAATACGGATTCTTGCTTACCTTTTGTTTTGTTTCTGCCATTAAGTGGAACGTTAACATTTTTAATGGTATCGTTTGCAGGGAATAGAAGCTATTTTATCGCATGGCATGATCATTTTATTTATTTTTATTTTTTTCACTTAAGGTTTGTAGAATTTCGTTTACAGTGTTGATCTGTTTACCGTGTCGCACGCTGGATGCTCACTGCTGCTTCAGCCATCGTATGAATATCATCGTATGAATATCCAAATAAATCTATGTAATTAACACACTGAGAAAAGTCGATTCATTTATTTGTTGGACACGTTTAAATGATGCTTAAACAAGCATATTGAGTAGGCCTACTTTCATTGTAATTCCCCTTTTCCATGATCACAGATGAGGAGAATCAGAGATTATGGGTCAAATTCAGCGGACAGACGGACACGAACACACTGTATTTTTATATTTATTTTAACAAATGACAACCACACTAAGCAATTTCCTACCTTTATAAAACCGTTATGAAAAAAATGTATAAAATGCTTGCATTTTAAGTGATACTGAAAGTTTATATTTTGGTGTCATCCGTTTTTCTGCATGTGCTTTATTTGTACATAGAATTTAGTATCTTTAATATCAGTCTAAGTGCATTAAGCGTTTTCTTTAGATGACATGAGAGGAAACCGTTTAAGATATAAACGTGCTGCATTCATATTTAGGGCTCATTTGTGTATCTCCACACAGTATGCTTTAATAAACATGTACAGAATTGTTGGTCACATAAAGCGTTTGTTAAGCATTTGAATGTCCCCGTCAAGTTCTGCTAATTCACGAGTGCAGTGAGAGTCAGACTCGCAAAGGTAATGTTAATTATTAAACCAAACGAAATAAAAACGTTCAAAAACATTTAGCAATGTGATTCTTTTATTGAGTGAATAGCAGTGGGTACCTTTTTCCATTTTTCTGTCCGCACCAGATATTTTCTTTTTCGCGCTGTAGCTCTCTTAGGCACACAAGTGCTTTGAGACGCGTGATGACGCTCATCCCAAGCAGCCAGTAGCCTACTGATAAACATCCCACCCCTCCTGTGACCCATGGTTTGTGTTATATTCGGTTGTAGTCTATCTATGTGTATTCAAACGCAGTGATCAAAGGACTTTCAAAATAAAAAGTACGTTAACGCGCGATAAACTAATTGTTTAACCATGTACTGAATGTACTGAATTATTGGGTGCTGAGAGCATGAAACCAACAAAATTAAAGAAAAGTTTAGAAACCAAACATTATAAAGACAATCTAAGAGTCCCAAAGCAAAACCATTGTGTTGAAGAACATCAGTGAATGCTCAACACCACTGACACAGTGTCTTCAGGACAGTGATGTTTTAGACAGGATGCTGGTTTATGTGGATCTGTCCAGCATGATGAAAATAGCCGTGCAGTTTATTTCAGGCCTCGGAAATGCAGCGGAGGTCTGTAGATGTCTGAAACAGCAGGGTTTGTATGAATACTGTAATTAAACTGTCACCACTGCTGTTTCACACATGCACATGTGTGCATTAATGCTTCTGCATGAATATGTGGCTCTTTGCTTGCTATGTGACGATAAAGACCATGTCACTTGTCCCCTGTGAATGTGCACGTCACTCACCACACCCTGAGCAGCGATGAGGGCGGCGAGAGTGCTGCGTCCAGAGGTTCCTGGGGGACAGAGTGACAGACGTATCTCCTGACCCTGGATCAACTGTCTGTCCATCTCCAGCAGCATGGCTTCAGCCTGCTCCGCCGTTTCATACTCCACAACAGCGAAACCCCGCACTGGACTTCCTTCATCCTGAGCCAGCTACAAAACACAAACACACACACACACACACACACACACACACACACACACACACACACACACACACACACACACACACACACACACACACACACACACACACACACACACACACACACACACACACACACACACACACACACACACAGTGTTTAGAGATCAACAAAACTTTCCAAAGGTGGGTGATTTTGGTACATCATTCATCATCACAATCCAATTTTATAATCATCTCTCAGTTCTTGCGATGCATGATTATGTTATGAAACCAAAAAATGAACAATTTCATTCATTTTCATTAAAATTCTCAACTAGATGCATCCTAAATAATGGAAGCAAAATATATCTGCAGATATGAGATCTCAGCTCCACTGGGTTGAGCAGAGCAGCCTTAAGGAACCCACTGATTTGTGACTTCTGGTGTTGATTTGTGAGCTGCCTGCAGCTAAAGGATGTGGTTAATGATTGTGACATCTAACATGAGAAATATAACCCCACTGCATACTAAGCACTGCTTTGATATTAGAACAGAAATTAAGTTTTAATTATTGAGTATTTTTCCTTGTGGCAAACATGAACATGTCTGTTTATTGATACTGTGGGCTCCAAATATCTGAGATCACAAGTGAAAATGTTTTTTGTTTTTCCCATCGAATGCTCATTCAATTCATTTTTTTTTTTAAATTATAATATTATTAGCATATTAATATTATATTATTATCTATACAAAGGATTTCAAATGTGCTTATTTGATTAGTGACCTAGAAATGCAATAGAATATCTTATTTTCTTTCTTTCTATTTTGATTCTTTGTTTACCTGGAGATACTATGATCAATTTAACTATAATTACTATGCTAAAACAAAGTGTGTAAATCAAGCAGCATATCACTGGATGTTGTGACATCTTTGCAGAGTGAGAAAAGTTATGCATTGCTAGGTTAAAGGGATATTTCACCCAAAAATTAAATATAAAAAAAAAGACGACATTTTAAAGAATGTTGGTAAACAGACAGTTGATGGCACCCATTGACTTCCATAGTAGGAAAAAATATACTATGGAAGTCAATGGGTGCCATCAACTGTCTGGTTACCAACATTCTTCAAAATACCTTCTTTTGTGTTCAACAGAAGAAAGAAACTCATACAGGTTTGGAACAACATGAGGGTGAGTAAATAATAGTGGTGGGCCGTTATCGGCATTAACGTGCTGCGTTAACGTGAGAATCTTATCGGGCGATAAAAAAAATATCGCCACTAATCTATTCTCAAAGTTGGGTTGGGAGCTGGGTCTATACTACGCAAGCTATGATGACTTTCACCTTGATATTTTAGCGCGGATGTATACCTAGCCGAATTGACCCATCTCAAAGACCCGCCCCCCTTAGTTACGGTTGCTTTGTCTGACAAGCCGTGGCGCTGTCACGCCACACGCAGTGATAAATGCATCACGGAGCAAAGAGGACACTAACAACACGTCGACAGACAAGACAGAGCAGGTTACTTATGATATTAAACAAAGTCCCAGCTTTCAAACTGTGTAGTTTTTTAAGAAATTCAAACAATAAAAAACGTTTTGTTGCTCTTTAATGTGTCATGACCATGGTCGTGACAGATTGCTGTAGCGCCTCAGCTCAAAAGACTCGTAAACCGATTATCTCTTACTATGACTCCATTTATAGCATCAAATAAACATGAATGAACATGAGAATCAATGTTGTTTCAAATGTTCAAATGAAAGATATCAATATACACAATTTTTCAAGTTTAACTCCACTGAGGTTAATCTCCTGACTGCTTTGTCGGACAAAATGGCGGATTACTTTTAGTCATTATTTGGGTAGCATACATATTCTGAATGTTTTCGGCAGAATTCAAATGAGGCATTTTAATCTAGATTAATTCCAAGATTACAGTGAGATTAATCTAGACTCAAAAAAATAATCTATGCCCACCACTAGTAAATAATGACAAAATTTTCATTTTTGGATGAACTATCCATTAGATGTCAAAAACAGAGATGACGTCATTTCATACTTTCAATCATCCAGCTGTGTCCAGATCTAAAACTAGACTCTGTCTGTGGGAGTCAATTCCTTGTTTATGGTTTTCTTTATGACTCTGGAATACGTGAAAAGAAGTCTGGCTTTGGTCGTATTTGCTGCTGCCTTTAAAAAAAAAATAAAATAAAATAATATATTATATATATATATATATATATATATATATATATATATATATGAATGATATGTTAAATATTAAATAGAATAACCTTTAAATGGTTAGTTCACCCAAAAATTACATTTCTGTCATTAATTACTCACCCTGATGTCGATCCACACGTATAAGACTTCGTTCATCTTTGGAACACAAATTAAGATATTTTTGATGAAATCCGAGAGAGTTTTTTTAATCTCCCATAGAAAGCAACATAATTAACGTCATTCAAGGTCAAGAAAAGTTGTAAAAACATCATTAAAATAGTCAACGTGACTACAGTGGTCAATAATGAGCCGGCGTTCGGACGTAGAACCTGGAAGTGCTAGACATAAACAGCATAGGAGAAAGACAGAAGAGAAGATATTGTTAAATAAAGTTGTTGTTTTTGTTTTGTTTTTGCGCAAAACCACTGCAGTCACATGGACTATTTTAACAATGTATTTAGTACCTTTCTGGACCTTGAATAATGATAATTACATTGCTTTCTACTGGAGATAAAAAAAAAAATAAAAAAAAAACTCTTGGATTTTCATCAAAAATATCTTAATTTGTGTTCTGAAGATGAAAAAAGGTCTTACGGGTGTGGAACGATATCAGGGTGAGTAATTAATGATTTGATAATGATAATTTTTCGGTGAACTAACCCTTTAACGCTTACTATACAACACCTCTGACATGCAAAGCCCCCAAAAAGTACATGGTCACTGCATGATGCATGAAAGTCATCACATTAGGTAACAAAATATCGGGGACCACTTACTGCAGACGCACATTAAATCAAACTGCAAAAAAACATATTTAACGATAAAGTGATTCACCATGAAACCTTGCACATGCACATTCCCAGGCAGTGATTTTGAATCTCACCAACCTTATGAGGAACCACACAGGGAATCAAGAACATTCACAAGGTGAGCTTGAGTAAACACACACAAACAAACACACTCCAGATGTGTTGTGAGGTGTTGTCTTTCATCTATGTGCGTCATTTCGTTGAATTGGCCTCAAGGGAGTACAGCAGCACCTCATCAAAACATCTCCACCAACTGGCAGGGACTGATCAGTGGAAAGAACTGCCTCCTCTACCTCTCCTTTATCACATTCATCTTAAAGCTAAGTGCCTTCCACGGCTTTCAAATACTCCATGTTCATGATATTATATATTTTGTGCCGCTTTCTCAGTCAATTCAGGTCAAAATTCAAAACAATAACTCCTGTGCTTTATTCAGACTGATTCACCAACTTTGACTGATTCATTACAAAAGAATCTCACTAGTCAAGTGATTTGTTCACGTCTTATTTCCTTTATCTGTGCAGTTAACAAAGACAAACCAATAGAACACTGTTTTTAACTATTTTACTGTCAATATATTATATATTTTGTGCCACCTATCTCTTTCTCATCACAAACAATTCACAAGTTCGCAACTCCTGTATAGCGGTGCAGTAAACACTGATGAACAGCCTTCCTGCAGAAAGAGAGAGAGGTAAACAGAGATAGAAGAATGTGGAAAGAAAGGATGAAGGTTGGATCGAGGGGGTGGAAGAAACTGATCAGCTATTGGCAGTTACTCAGATGGAAATGAGACCCCTGAGGGAACATAGATGGAAGAAATAGAGAATGAGGGAGAGAGAAGAAAGGGAGCTCTGGAGGGTGAGTGAATGAATGAACGGATAACGTGCCAGCGAAAGAGAAGAAGATGGAAAATATAGAGTGCAGAAGAAACGACAGGATGTTCAGAGAATGTGCGATGAAGATAGGATGATTAAAGGAAAGACAGAAAGGAGTGGCTTAAAGGATGAAAAAGCAAAAAGGGAAACACAGTCAGATTCTATGTGGGAACTTACACATGTTCATGTGCACAGTAACGCACACACATATATATATATACATGCATAGGACATGATGGTGAGAATGTAGGTAACCATGAATTTGTAATGCGTACTAGTGTGGCCTGGATATTTCTTTCACACTGTCACACACACACAGCATACGTCCTTGGCAGTAATAAGTGGTGCGGTATGTCTCGGAGGAACCCGGCTTATCTGTGCCAGTTATAATGCAGTCAGGACAGTGTATATAAAAGTCTAAATATAGAGAAGGAAAAGCATTCGTCATTTGGAAGAGTGTCAAACATTTGTGTGTGTGTGTCCGTTTGAACACTACGCTGAATGCACACCGTTCCCAGCATCTCTTCCCAGAGGAACATTTTACTGCTCTTCTATAGCTCAGCAATTTTATTGGCAGCAGTTCTGTTCCATTTGAATATCAATAGACATTCCATCCAAAATATATAAAAAATTATATATCCGAGAGCAGAAAACATTAAGGTTGAAGTCCATGTGTGAATATAATTTAAATAGTCAAAAGAATAAATCCTGTGGATGCTTTTTGATACCAAACTTCCAGAGATATTTGTGAAAATGTAAATTAGCTTATTAAAGTGGCACCTAGAGTTGAAGGGGTGTGTAATTGCCTGAGTAGCGGGTGGCTTCATCCTACCAAATTCAGTTATGTGGATTTTGATACCCTAATAAGAATACAAGAAAGGAAGCATATGAGACAACTGTTGCCATACAGTAAGAACAGAGCTTTAAAATTAATGTGCACTGATGCAGATAAATTGTTCTTGGAAAAATGTGATGAGAAACCAATAACAGATAATTATTTTCATGTTATGGCTGATTTCTTCTACTATAGGAAACACTCTTTACAATATGCTTCAATAAATAGTACTATAAAGTATTAAAAGATTAGTTCATGTTCAAATGAAAATTACCCCAAGCTTTACTCGCCCTCAAGCCATTCTAGGTGTATATGACTTTCTTCTTTCTGATAAATACAATCAGAGTTATGTTAATAAATATCCTGATGCATCAGAGCTTTATAATGGCAGTGAGCGATACCAACGAGTATGAGCTGAAGAAAGTGCTTCCATCCACATCCATCCATCCATATTTATTAATATATCTCTGATAAAGTGAACTAATCCTTTAAGCTCATGATTAAGTATTATTGACTAATGTGATACATTATATATATATATATATATATATATATATATATATATATATATATATATATAAATCCCTAATATCAACCAATAACTGACACAACCCTAGTAGTTCATACTGAAATCTTTGGTTTTTCATTGCAGACATTGGTATCTTGTAAAATCTGCGATTAGTTTGTGACAGAGAACTTATACATTTTTGAGTTGGAAAAGCTGAATTTTCAGCAGTCATTACTCCAGTTTTTAGTGTCACATGATGAAGTTAGATAAGTAATGGATAATAGCAGATAAAGAAATAAATAACGTTTAAGTTAAAAAGAACAGCATTTATTTGAAACAGAAAGCTTTTGTAACATTATAAATCTCTTTTCTGCCTCTTTTAAATTAATTACTTTTTTTTGTTTAATTTAATATATCTTTGCTACGGAAGAGGATTAGGGCCAAGCAATAATAAAAAAATAAAACCATCTCACGATTAAAGTTGTTAAATTTCAAGAAAAAAGTCTAGATAAAATGTTGAGAATAAAGTCATTAAATTACGAGAAAAAAGTCGTTAAATTACGAGAACAAATTCGTTAAATTATGAGAAAAATGTCGTTAAATTTCGAGAAAAAATGACGAGATAAAATGTTGAGAATAAAGTCATTAATTACGAGAAAAAAGTCATTAAATTACGAGAACAAATTCTTGACTTTTTTTCTCATAATTTAACACATTTATTCTCATAATCTAACGACTTCTTTCTCATAATTTAATGACTTTTATTCTCAACATTTTATCGACTTTTTTTTCGAAATTTAACGAGTTTTTTTCTCGAAATTTAACAACTTTAATCTCGAGATGGTTTTATTTTTTTATTATTGCTTGGCCCTAATCCGCTTCTGTACTATATATATATACAGCTATGGAAAAAATTAAGAGACCACTCCAAGTTCAGAAATCAATGTTAAGTGGTCTCTTAATTTTTTCCATAGCTGTAATATATATATATATATATATATATATATATATATATATATATATATATATATATATATATATATATATATTTTTTTTTTTTTTTTTTTTTATAAAAATTTGAAAGGTAGTGTACATGTGAAATTTTGAAAAATCTGAGAAGCAGGAAACATTAGACTCCATTTGCTCTCCATTTAATCGCGTTTCTGCCTAGGAGAACCGGTTCTGGAAAAATCTCCTATTAAAACATCTCATTTGTAATTTTCTTTTTTTTTTTTTTACAGGCTTCCTCTGTTTCATGTTCCTGCTTATATACACACAAAAACAGCCCCAGATGAGCTTGTTACATATCTTGTTTCAAAAAACCCAGTGAAAAGAGATATGGAATATGAAAAACAGATATTTAGAGGCATAGAATGAAAAACAAAACAAAAAGGAAACTCACCATCCAGGGCTCTTATCTCAGCCAAAGACACCACACACAGACTAGCAAAATCAAACAGGAAGTAGACATGTGTGTTTGTATATAATGACAAGCTTCTTTGAGAAAAATTTGAGCATAAAGGCCTGGTTTCACAGACAGGGTTCAGATTAAGCCAGGACAGGAGTAGGCTTTAGATAAATTAGGACATTTAAGTAGCTTTTATAAACATTCCTTAGGGGGAAAAAAACATTACTGGTGTGCATTGAGACAAAACAATGGCACTGGCATATTTTAAGGTATGTCAGTGCAAGTTGCTTTCAGTTAAAACAACTCAAACATGCATTTTAGTCCAGGACTAGCTTAAGCCTTGTCTGTGAAAATCGGGAGAAAATAAAACTCTCTCTTTGCCCAAACTGATTCTGTTGCAAATCTGCATCCTGCAGGGCACTTGAAACAAATCTACTGCAATAATGATCCACAAGTTTTCTCTGTTAGGCCTTGTATGAACAAACACATTCCTAGACAGGAAGAAGAGAGTGGTCAGGCAATAGGTTTCCACCGTCTGTATGTACAGGTGCAATCACACTAACCGCCAGCCATTACTGACCTCAGGCCAGGGAAATCAATACAGCAACCACCTCCATTTAAACACTCAAAGAGTATACCAAACCATAAAACACTCCATCAAAAGCAAATATTGTGCCTGGATGTTTGCATGGCGTGTTCCCTCTGGCTCGGACATGGTCTATTTCCTGTTATAAATGGTTGACCTTTGAGAGCGAAACAGAGACCCCAGTGGGATTCGGGAAAAGTGGGAGCGCTGGGCAGTATGAATGAAAGAATAATGTCAAGGCACCGGCAAAGTACAAAAAAACTCTGCTTTATGTAACATAGCATAAGATCTTTTTGCAAAAATATCAAGATGTTTTTGTTTTTTTTTGGAAGAACATTTGAATGTCTCTAGCCCATACAAATCTCATGGATATCTCTGGGGCCCCCAGTGACCTCCTTAAACTGCCCCAAGTCACAAGAGTCCACCCCAATAACAATCCGTGTGATTTTCTTGCACCGCACAGAAGAGAGACACATCTCTGATGCATGGTAAAATACGTCAAAGACAAGTAGTTGTTTGCTTCAGTTCAAATGCGGTTGTCACTGGAGTTAATTTTTGTAAATGCGGTTGTCACTGGAGTTAATTTTTGTAAATGCGGTTGTCACTGGAGTTAATCTGAGTAAAAAGCTAATTGACAACTGAATTTAGATGCAGTGTGTACGTGGCCATAGATAAACAACATAGCGAATATATAAAAATCAACAATTGAAATAAAGCTGAAATAATATAAAATATAAATATCAGATGAAAAATTAAACAAAAATCAGTGATGTTGCCTTGGCAAGTAACTGAAATAAATTGTGTTTAAGTTGAAGTACTAAAATGACTAAAACAATTGAAATAAAAATAAATAAAAGCTAAACAGAAATATTTCAAATAACAAACACATAACAATATTACTAAAACAAACTAAAATAAAAACTGAAAATATAAAAATAAAAGCTAATTCAACATATTAATAAACATTATAATACTATAAATAATACTAAAATAACAGTGGTCTAAACAGACAAACCTTGAAACATTCATACTAAACACTAGACCTTTAAATACATAAGAGGAATATCATCACAACCTGAGATCATGAGAATAAGTGCACAAACATGGAAACTGGCACATATGCTCAACATGCAGGCACTAATACTGTACATAAAAAAAAAAAAAAAAAAAAAAAATTGCAGAGCAAAAAAGCATGGACAGCAAAACAATGAGAGGTATATTTAAATGCATCCAAACACCCAAATGGATGTATAAATATTTTAAATGTCCTACATGTGGTCATTAATAATGCAGCAGCATTAAAAATCAGATCACTTAATCTGTATGGGATCAATATTAATATTTTTAGACATAAAACATTCATGGTTACTTATTTTAAAAGCATATTACTCTGTCTTCATATACCATTTTCAAGTAGGAGGTTGTCTTAAAAAGTGACATGTTTGTTTGTGTTTGTGTTATGACAGCCTTCAAAATCTACTGAGGGTGTCAGGTCACGGGTCAGTAGATGAGTTGACCTTCATATCAGTCCAAAGAAAAACACGGAGACAAAAAGAGAGGGACAAATGGATGAAGAAAAGCCAAAAGAGGGAATAACAAAATCTTTTCTAAAACCACTGAGCCAATTCCGTCCACCTGAACATATCTGGATGTACTGTACTGTGTATGTGTGTGTCCAGCTGTCAGTATTTGTATGGAAGTAAGTCCCTCATATGTGCCAGGGTCAGAATATGCCCATCATGAATGCGTTGAGTCATCTAATAACATAACTGCTGTCTTTCTCAAAAAGAAAGGCAAAAGGAAAAGAGTTGACAGAAGGGAGGGGGGCTGTGAGATGAATGAGTGACAAAGTGGGAGGTGAGATGCCAGAAAGAAAAAAAGATGCATTTTCAAACACATATAATAGAGCTGACATTTCCTGCCAACTAAAATCAAGAGTGTTGTCATTTCATATCGACATGATAATGGTTTTGAGAAATACACTTCTGCATCCACTGCGGACTGTCAGATATGACCTGGTCATCACTTCAAATGAGATGTGAACTATGATCAAGCTATTCTGACTTTAAGCAAGTAAAAGTCATCATTTACTCAACCTCATGTCAGTATGACAAAGAAGATACTACTATGCGTTAGTGGATGCAAGTTAAACTTCATGTTCCTTAAACTTCTTAAGTAGTGGCCAGCTTTAGCTTTATCTAGTTAAAGATGCAGTCCGTAAGTTTTGTCTCTTTGTCGCCATCTCTGTTTGAAACGTGCACTTGCAGTAATTTGTGGAATTATCATCTTTACATGGGTCGTGCATCGGCACGGCTCCTCAGTGTGGATGAATCTAATGTTTTGTTTTGTCAGTCACCGCAATGGTGTGAATATTCACTGTACATCCCAATCACAGATTCTGCATCTTGGAAGTATGACCAAAATAAGAATTTTCACTGGAAAATGTCATCTGAACAAGTAAGTAACATGGAAAAAAACAAAACAACAAAACATTACAATACAAAAAATCGTGCTACCCATGGTGAATAAATCTTAGCGATCGCTTAGCTCATATCACATCAAACTGTGCAAATTATTATCATTTAAAGTTAACAACATCAGCATTGCATGACTATGTGCATTTTAAGTGTATTAGCATTACCTGTAGATTTCAATTTCTGTGCAGTCTAATCTCTAATCGTTTAGACCTTTCTGGATTACAATCCAACATCAAAATAATAAGTTGAATTATTCTGTTGTGAGAAAAGGCTATAAAATCATCCACTACCAGCAGCTTCCTCACCATAGATTGTATGCGATCCTCACTTTTGATATAGCCTACTGGCTAGGACTCCTTTATGTATACAAATGTGACGTTATGCTGGCGGAATGCTCGTACTTCCCTCAGAAACCCACCAGTACCATTCAAAATTAGACAGCATTATTACAAGCTTAGCATTATGAATCAGGCTAAGGAAAAGAGATAGTTTTGAACATTGGCTGGCTATGTACTTGCTCATAATTTGATTTTGGATTATTTTTAACCCAAAAAATTTACAGGCTGCAGCTTTAATAAGCAGTCTATATCATTTCAGTGAAACTAGCCAAACAGCAGTCTAAAAAATTATGGATTTGTAAACGTAAGTATCTTTCAGCATATGAGCTATAAACTAAGGGTAATTATACACTACATATTTGATATTTTTGGAGTGTTAGGTGGTCTGCATTTTTTGTTTTACTTTTGAAGTGATTCACCACCTGAAAAGGTTTGGTAACCACTGCACTATTACGACAGAATTACTGAATAAACCCTAAAATAATTCCATATATTGAAACAGCTGTGTTGAAGAACCTCAATTAGGAGAACATTACTAGAGTCACTCTTTCCAATCATTAACCAGTTATGAAAGAAGCTTTTAGATCATTAAAAACCTCCTAAATATTGATGAGACATTTTCTGTTAACGTAAGGTACATTTTGCATCTTGTTTTCCGGCATTTCCTGCACACAGATGAGCTGAATCACTTCAGCCGTTCATCAAGTTATCTCATTTCTGTACAGTAGTGGGGGTGGCAATATTAAGAGAACTCCATTATTGATTCTGGAAGCAAAGCTTGAGTATTAAAGAGGCCTGAGAGCACTGTGATGCAATTTGAGGTCAAAGTCCTGAGAGCTTGATGCATCTCCAACACTCCAGCAGATGGTGTGGGTTTAATACTGCTGCAAAGCTTCATGGGATTGAGAGGGTGCAGCGTATTGATTTCTGTGTTGGCTGGTGTTCACCCTAACTGCGGATCTAAAGTCAGTGTTGCCCTTTAGCTTTAATGGTTTTGATTAGGATGGAGGCTGAGGAAATCATATCCTGCATCAGCACTTAAAGGCAGTTTTCCTGGGAGGTATTGATTTCTGGAGAAGGTTTGCATGGTGAAAAGTTCTCTCTTATTAACACAGTGCTGAAAGAAGTGAAAGCCAGACAGGGTTTCCACACAAGTCCTAGTCACCAAGTCTGGCAACAGAACTCAACCTCTGAAGCCAGAACATTAGTACTTCTCTAATGACTAGGTTGGGAACAGAAAACCAGGGTCCATTTTAAAAAACGAGAGAATGGCGCAAGGCTGGTGGCGTGATTGCTAAAGAGCATCACCTGCGCACTGCACCGGTCTCGTATATCTCTCACAGAGGAGCTCTGGAAGCATAAAAGGAGGAGTGACGACAGTGAAGGACGAGAGAGGACCAGGTCGCCTGGATTTATGTTATGTTAACATAAATACGAGATCGGTGCAGCGCGCAGGTGATGCTCTTCAATCACGCCACCGGCCTTGCACACTAGTCTCTCACCCCACCCCGCTTTTCATAAACGTGCATCCTCAACAGAATGAAAATAGCGTGGCCAGTGTAGTCTGATTACCAAACAAATGACTCTTATGAGCCATTCCTTTAACTGAATCAGAAAAACCCAGCACAGTGTAGTTGGATTCCCAAATGAATGACTCTTATCAGTTGGGTCTTTTTAGCAAATCAAAAGCATACAGCACCATCAAGCTGATGTCCTAATTTTGAACAAATTATTCTTATGTACTGGTTCTTTTTTAGCTAATCAAAAACATGCAGTGCAATCGGTTCAGTCTAATTACCAAACAAATGACTCTTATGAGCCATTTCTTTAAGTGAATCAGAAAAATCTAGCATAATCAGTGTAGCTGGATTCCTGAACAAATGACTTTTATGAGCCAGTTCGTTTACACTTTATTTGGTGCCCTTTAGACATTCTGTTGTCCATAAGTAATGTTGTACCTACATGTCAACTAACACTCATTAGAGTATTAGTAGAGTATTAGTACACTGGTAGGGTTAGGGGTAGGGTTAGTAGAATAAGTTGACATGTACTTGCAAAGTTACTTACTGCCATTAGAATGTCTAATGGAGACCATCAAAATATTACCGCTGGTTCTTTAGAGAATCAAAAAGATCCAGTGCAGTCAGTGTAGTCTGATTGCCAAACAAAAGACTCTTATGAGCCACTCCTTTAAAGGATTAGTTCTTCAGAATTAAAATTTCCTGAAAATTTACCCACCCCCATGTCATCCAAGATGTTAATGTTAATCTTTCTTTCTTCAGTCAAAAGAAGTTAAGGTTTTTGAGGAAAACATTCCAAGATTTTTCTCCATATAATGGACTTATATATAGTATATAGTATACTTATATATATATATATATATATATATATATATATATATATATATAGTAGCATGAAAAAGTATGTGAAACCATTGCAGAATCTGTGAAAATGAGAATTATTTTAATAAAATAAGAGGGCTAATGTTTAGTACTGTCCTGAGTAAGATTTTTTACATAAAGATGTTTGCATTTAGTTAACAAGACAAAACAATAGTTGAATTTATTAAAATAACCCCATTCATAAAGTTTGTGAACCATTGATTCTCAATACTGTGTGTGGTTACCTGATGATCCACGACTTTTTTTTATGTTTTGTGATGGTTGTTCATGAGTCTCTTGTTTGTCCTGAGCAGTTAAACTGAGCTCTGTTCTTCAGAAAAATCCTCCAGGTCCTGCAGATTCTTCAGTTTTCAAGCATTTTTGCATATCTGAAACCTTTCCGGCAGTGACTGTAGGATTTTGAGATCTGTGTTTTCATACTGAGGACAACTGAGGGACAATTTTGTCACAATTTTTCTTATTTTGTTTAAATATCATTGTTTTTCATTTAATACTGCCCTTCGGAACCAACAGAAATCTTGCATGTTTCCCGGCAGAAAAATTAAGTACAATTTACCTTGATAGTTGAATTCAAAAGTTTTCACCCCCCGGTGTTTCCTTCTGGAGCATCAGTGAATGTTTGATCCTTTTTTAATAACATGAGGTTATTTTAATAAATTCAGCTATTGTTTTGTCTTGTGAACTAAATGCAAACATCTTTTATGTAAAATATCTTACTCAGGACAAAATAACATGCATTTTTTATTATCCCTCTTATTTTATTAAAATAATTCTCATTTTCACAGATTCTGCAAGGGGTTCACATACTTTTTCATGCCACTGTATACACACACTTTTTTAACCACAAATGCTCGTCTTGCACTAGCTCTGCTATGCGCCACACATTACGTAATCACTTTGGAAAGGTCACGCATGACGTAGGCAGAAGTACCGACCCAGTGTTTCAAAATATTTAAACATCCAGGATACACACACAAAAGTACCACTTTAAACAATAAACTAACACAAAGACAAATAAAAATGTGTCATTCAACATACAACAAGTGTTGAACAGTCCTCTTCCACACTTGTAAACACTGGGTCGATACTTATGCCTACATCTCGTGTGACCTTTCCAACATGATTACGATTATTAGAGCTAGTGCAAGATGAGCATTTGTGGTTAAAAAGTAAAAGTCCTGCACAGTGTAGTTGGATTTCTAAACAAATTACTCTTATGAGTCATTATTTTTAGTGAATCAAAAACCTACAGAGCAATCGGTGTTGTCTGATTCCTGAATCCTGAACAAATGACTTTTTTCAGCCAGTTATTTTTAATGAATCAAAAACATACAGCGCAATCAGTCTAGTCTGATTACCAAAAATAAATATTACTCTTATTACCGATTTCTTTAAGTGAAACAGAAAAACTGTGTAGTCAGATCGCTGAACAAATGACTCTTATGAGCCCTTTTTTTTTTAAGTCAATCAAAAACATAAAACACAATCAGTGTAATCCGATTACTAAACAAATGATTTTTATGGTTCTTTTTAGTGAATCAAAATGTTACTATGCATTAGTCTCATTCTCAAACAAATTAATATTATGAACCAACTTTTTTAAGTGAATCAAAAAATTAAAGCACAATCAATGTAGTCAGATTCTAGAGCTAATTACACTTATGAGGTTCAACTATTGTGATTCATTTAAAAAGCTGAATTTTTAATTTGACTCACAAACTTTTATGGCTGTTTTCTTCATTTTCTGGAGACTGACAGTTAACATCCTCCTCAGTTTTCATCATATTAAAATGAGCACCAGAGACAATATACCAAACTTCTCCTTTTGTGTTTAGCAGAAAAGAAAGTCCTAGAGATAAATAGGCCTAAATGATGAAAAAATGCTCCATTTTTAGGCTGAACTATCCCTTTAAAAGAATGCAAATGGCAACAACAAATGCATTCCACTAGACTGCAATAGACCTAAATAAATAATGGTAACACTTTACAATACGGTTCATTAGTTAACATTAGTTAACTACATTAGTTAACATGAACTAATAATGAACTGCACTTATACAGCATTTATTAATCTTTGTTAATGTTAATTTCAACATTTACTAATACATTATTAAAATCTTGTTAACATTAGTTAATGCACTGTGAACTAACATGAACAAAGAATGAACAACTGTATTCTCATTAACTAACACTAACGAAGATTAGTAAATACAGTAACAGATGTATTGCTCATTGTTAGTTCATGTTAGTTAATCCATTAACTAATGTTTAACAAATGAACCGTATTGTAAAGTGTTACCGAAATAATTTACCTGTTTGATTAAAAAAATATATCACTTCTCCAAAGGCAAAATCATTTGTTCTATAAACTAATTATTTTCCAGTCATGTCGTTGGAGGTGAAATGCCTGAATATAAATGCCCCCACTACTTTTTTCCACATCTCACCTGGCAGAAGACAGGTTTGTAGCTCTCTGAAAAAATGTGAGCTAGCTCCTCCGAGTCTTCAAAGTCTAGCGGCAGGCGATCCACGCATAGGCACTTGGAGTGGAGGTGGTCAGCAGAGGTCAGCTGATTGACGTCAGCCCACTGCACCATGAGTGCACGGTCACCCAGCGGTTTGCCCAAGAGTTCTGACCGTGCCCTGGAGGCCGAGTCCTTCTTCATGTACTCCACAAAGCCGTAGCCTTTGGAGTGGCCAGTAAGGTCGCTGTACACCAGGAAACAGCGCTCAATGTTGCCATAGGAACGCACCAGCTCCTGAAACTGGCCGGCAGTGACTGTGTAGGGCAGGTTGGTGACACACAGGAGAGAGTCCGTGGGCTGAAGCTGGACGGTGATGTCACGGCCTCGGACTGATGTCTGGTGCAGAGTTCGGATGGCATCCTGTGCCTGGTCACCATTTAGAAGGGTTACGAAGGCTAGTGAGACACACACACATACACACACAGACACAAAAAAACATTAATGAAACACTCAAAGAGCAATCAAATGAATACTGAGTGTAAAAAAAACAAGAGTACAAGAGTATCACACCCTATGTGTGGCACTAGAAAAAAAGAAAAGTAAAAATGAAAAATTGTGGATCACGCTGAGTCTAACAAACACAAATGGAAAAACTCATCAAACTTAAAAATTAACATACAGGCCAGAGAAAAACATAATATAACATCATAAACATAAAATAAATTTGCAACTTTATGTTAGTAGATGATTTTTTTTTTCAGACTGTGAATGAGAGCGCACACACAGCACAACCTTAAAAAAGTGAAATTTCAGAGCAGACATTGTCACATTTATTATAATCACAATTTTAATGGACAAGTAATACATGTAATTCACAATTCACAATGCATGGATATATACCATGCTCCTTCTATGACACTTTAAGTTGGCATGAAATGAAAATTCACCCAATGTATTTTCTAAATTCATGTTATTGATCTTTTTGTGAATGATTCATCTGTGCATGTTTCTTTTATATATTTATTTTTCATTTCATAATTTTTCTGACGTATAGGACTTAAACCTAAACCCCCACCCCTGTAAACTCAATTTCATCTGCCTCCATTTTTGAGTGTCATGCCAGAACCAAGTCCCAATCCTACATTTGATCCTATATTTTTCGATAATCCATTACACTCTGTAATAAAAGATCTACTGCTACTTACGTTTCATCCTGAATTTATATGAAAGCCTTATATTTCAATAAGACATATAAGAACAATTTTACAAATTTTCTATTTGGTTGGCACTTGGCAGATGGCTCTCAGTTTATGAACCTGATTAATTTCTGAAAACGTGCCAGTACGGTGAGCCTGTCATAAAATAATTCTTTAATTACCATTAAATTAAATTAAATCACGTAATTAACTTCACAAAAAGTCTGTTAATTTAATTATCAAACATAAAAGGATTTTACATTTTTAATAACAGGACAAATTGTTAAAAACTGTCACTCTTGCACAGGATTTTTTTTTTTTTTTTTCATGTTCTGCATAAAATCTAGTCACATGCATTACATATGTGAATTCTGTCTTTGAGCACAAAACCCAGTTTATGACATATATGCTGTGTATAAATGAGACAGTGCCATTATTTTCCAGTAAACTGTTTAGCAAGAACTAATTGAATGCTTTCCACCCCCTCAGAAATTAATCAGCCTTTTAACTGCTGCTTTTAACTTATAGTGCCCTTTATAATATACAGCCACAATCCTTTAAAACTACAGTAATCTTTTATTATAAATAGTAAATAACTACAGTAAAAAGTGTCACACAAGCCCTTGATCCACTGAAGTTAATCTCATTTATACTTCATTTTTTGTCCTTCTCCACCACCCTTATTCCTCCCTTCCTTTTAACTAGAGTAAATGAAGCATAGCTGAGCATTTTCTTATCCGACAAAGATACAACGTGAACAAAGAACAGCTAACACAATAATCTTAGAAATCACAGCCACTTTACTGGTGACAGCACTGAGACGGCCATTTTTTAAAACACAGGAACCTGATTATAGCCTTCGTCTCAATCTGTGACAGTTATTAGTTTTTTTAAGTCGAGTTAGGGGGTTTGTGTGCTGGGGGCTTTATTGTAGCAGCACAAAGCCTATAATTCTTCTGCCATGAGACATCTAAAATTACTCATTAATGTACAGTGCAGTCATTAGTAAGCGCTAGATAGGGACCGACATGAAAATGACCAGCATGATGTGTCAACAGAAGATGACATTACTGTCTATTGCAGATCTTTTGTGACTTCTTTAGGTCCGTTGTGGTCAGTACGAGTCCAGATCAAAGCATTTATCATTGATTTCTGCAAACATCATGAGACAAAGGCACAACAATTACAGCAATTATAAAGTTAAAATCACAGCGTTGAGCCTCCTCATCCCATGAGCATTGTCTGTGCTCTGTTTCCCCGTTCTTATTACACTCATTAGACTTTTCGTTAGCTCTGAGATGATAATATGCTGGGGAGGAGTAACACTCACTCAGCTACTGTAGTGTATGACATGAGCTCTACTCACACTGTGAGAGCTCATTGAGATTCATTAAGCCAGGGTGTGAAAGATCACAGCATTTAAAACAAGTACGGGCTTGTATTTGTTAGAACATGGGTTTAGATGAATGAAGAAGATCCTTCTGTCCAGGCTAATGACCCTCACAAAGCATCATTCCAACTGGCAAAATCTCAATTTGCATATCTCTGCTACATGCACTAAATGCACTTCTTTAGCAATGTGAAAATGGACCTACTGTCATAAAATTACATCTTCATACCACAGAGTGCTTTACTGCATACATGGTGTAAAGTGTAAGCATCTAGCCAACGCAAATCAAGGGTCAAAAACCTTAGGCATGTGTGCCACTTTTGGCAGGTGGAAGGGTAAACATTGGCACACATGCAAAAATAGAGAGAGAGGTATACTACATGATTATTATTTGACTACATTTTGTTGATTTTGGAAATTAATTTTGCAGTCACAGAGTGCAAAAATTAGTACAAAACAGGCTCTGCCAAGTAAAAAAATAAATCAGCACAAGTGCAAGATTGCTAAACTGAACATCGCTGCCTTAAGTAACATGCATGATTCAAATCAAAAACATACAAACTGCCTGACCATTGTACGTCAGTGGATAGTTTACCACCAAAAAACTTGTAAAGTTTATCTGATGCTATTATATGACCAAAATTCAAAAGTAGGTTCAGTATGAATAACAAACCTTGTTAAAAAAATCTATTTAAAATAAAACTAATAAATAATTAATAAATGTTATTTTGAATTTTCTATTCATCAACAAATCCTGGAAAAATGTATCACAGTTTCCACAAAAATATTCAGCAGCACAACTGTTTTCAACATTAATAATAAGAAACCAGCATATTAAAATAATTAATGAAGGATCATGTGACACTGAAGACTGGAGTAAAGATGCTGAAAATTCAGCTTTATTCAGAGGAATAAATTACATTTTAAAATATATTAAAAGTAGAAAACGGTTATTTTAAATTGTAAAAAAATATTTCATAATATTACTGTAGTTTTAATTAAACAAACGCAGTCTTGGTGAGCATGAGAAAAAATATTAAAAAATATTATATTCTTCAAATGTTTGAATGGTATTGTGGAATATTCTTTACATTAAGCCACCAAAGCTAAAATATAAGAACAAATCATGATATTTCAGACCAAAAACTCTTACCAGTCATAAAAAAGTTAAAGTTTGGTACATTTCTCGTCCAAAAATGCTGTATATTCAAATCTTCATTCTACAAATCACAAAATATGAGTGAAATCCCAGAAACGCCTTTGACGTGCACTATCCCTAATCTGCCTACTAAACACTGTAGCAATGTGAATGAGGATTCATCCACTGTGACACAGAAACATACAATCACTGTGGTTCTCGACAACTAGGTCTGTGGCAAAGAGCAGACGACGCAGCTCAGCCCTGGTACTGTGCTCGTTATGGCTTGTTAGGCTCCGTTCAGACTGGGTGTCGCTACCAGATGGCTGCAATATCTTAGCAGACCAAGGCCATCAGAGCCAGGCCAAGTTTGGGTCCTTCAGGCTGTGCATTGACAGAGTGTCCTCCCCCCACTAGCTGCCTTCAGCGGCAGAGCGCAAACAAGCCTACCCCTGCTGCTTTACAGGATGTCAATTATCAAGCAGTCAGGCAGACGCACATGCACACTATCACAAACACGCAGACAGACGCTCCGTGATCCAACTACTGCTTTATGGCATGTCAACTGGCAGGTCAGAGCTACACAAACACATGTGCATACCTGTAGTTCCCGGATGCAACTATATCAATTCTAAGGTCACATGACCTAACATTATATTTAACGGTACAACACACACACACACAAAGATTTTGGCGTCCACCTGCTATATCTCAGCATGTCAATTACCAATGAAAACACCCAACAAAGCTGACAGCTGCCATACTGTAGATCTAGAGTATGTATTCTGATGAAGATACAAAAGAACAAATTATCTATTGTGTAAAAACAAGCTTTGGAAATTAATCTGTTTCTTTTTAAAACAATAGAAGGACCAAATAGTTCATAACATTTGGTTCTGTTAATGGTTCTTAGGCCATTGCAGATGCAACAGCGGGCCAAAATTCTCTCTGAATAAGTTAATTTAAAACGTGCAAGGACTGTGTAGAACCAGTTTTGGAATGTAAATAGTTGAGAAAAAAATGCATGTTACGCAACAGTATATTGGATCCATGCACAAGCTCTTAATGTGACAGCAGCCTAATAAACATGTTAATCAAAGAACAAAAGACAGAGAAAATCACTTGCCGCTCTTGACTGAATAACATTTGTAAACTTTAATTGTAAGCATTAATCTGTATTTAATTTTTACAATGAAAACTATCCAGTATCATTTTGGTTTCGAATATCAATATTTTTTTAAGGTATTGTATCAAAGTTGGAAATTCCAAATTAATTGATAATCTGCCCCTTAATCATAATTTAGGAATTTAAGGAACAAAAGTTGTTGTTTAACTGCCTCTGGTGTTCATTTTAGCTGAAAACTGCAGTGAATTTTATGAGTTTTGCAAGAATGTAGGTAGAGGCACATTCTTTCAATGAGCCTATGTTGAAGAATTCGCTACCATTATCATGGGGTGTCCTAAATAAAATCTCCTCACACATACACAACATCCAAAACAGATCTGAAAAACCCTTGCATATAAGTCAAAATACAGAAGCGTGAAGTAAATGACAGCGCTATTTCCATTTCCAACCACGCAGCAAAGATCTCCGATAATGGAATGGATAAATGCTAGCATTACCCAGCCTCAATATTCAAATGTGTTCTGCTCTTCAGCAGCCACGACTTTAGCCTTTGTCCTCCTGTGTGTTCATGTTTGAGTGTAAGAGTGTGTGTGCTCCTTCTCCAAAGCCGCCTACATTTGCCACTGCATCAATTAATGATGATCTCCTTCTGCTTTCCCAGCATCAGTCATCTGGCTGAAGTGGTTGTCGGGCCGAGCAGTAACTCCCACACACTCCCGTAAAAAGCCCCTCTAAAGCTTCAAGTGGACAACGAGACCCCCACGCCACTATTGGATCCATTTGCGGCCCCCTCTCTCGATCTTCATCATCTGTGAGATTCAGATGCATGCTGGGTGATTGTTCTGATGGAGTGCTCATGCTGTTTGAATCACGTACATCTGTCACCTAAATACATGCATCACCTAAATAAAGGGGTCTAAATCTTATGAAATTTGTGAAGATCAAGTCATAATTTCACCTCAAAAACACCACTACAGAAGTTTAAATAAAACACAAAAACAACTCCTACTCAACACTAATGCCAAAAATACATATTTTAAAATACTGCTTTTATATTGACATAAAAACAAATAAAAAATCATAACTGCAAGCTGAAGAATGAGAAAAAAAAAATGTGTACACATTATGATAAAAATAATTTGAGGTGACTTAAAGGCACTTAATTGTCATTAAAATAATATAAAATAGGCCTAAAACATAAATTGTTGTTAAAAGGTTTCATTTTTTTAAGCATTCTTTAACATGTTTTTGTGAGATTCACCCAAATTCTTAACCACGATTATATATTCCAGTGTCAGCTGGGCAAAACACAATGCTCATCTCCCAATTTGTGATTCCCGAAGGACAACTACAACATGACATGAGCCAAAAGAGTGGGCAGCCATTTCCGGTGTGTTTCCCTCATAGATCACACGTGTCAGATAGCAGCAGTTTTTAACGCCTATGATTTGTCACTGTACATGCTGATGAACTGTCCGTTGGGAGCGAATGCAAACACTCACACGGCAATTAATTTCAGGGCTGTAAATCAGTCATTTAGAAACTGGGCACAGCAAACAACAGCGAACATAACAAGAATTGAGGCGTGAAATGACAGCATGTGGGCTTCTAATGGTGTACTTCTCCTCCCTTTGGGACTTGAATTCAGCTGTTATCTGTGCTGTCTCTCTGTGTGATAAGCCACTGTTGAGAGAGATCAGTAAAGTGCTGTCACAGGCATGAGAAGAATCCTGAGATGCTGAACTGATGGCTGAGCGGTTTTATGCTATTGTCTGCATAAACGTCCATATTTGAAGGATCTGTATGTGATCTGTGGGAGGCATTGTATTTTAAATATGTTACTACATCCAGGACTGACAAAGTAGAAAAAAAATATCTTCTGAAGTGAAGAGCAACTGTTCAAATTAGTATAATGTTGTAGTCATCCATTGTTTCTTGTAAGAAGCTTGCAGGGTGAGCATTAGGCTAGCTTCAAACTGTCAGAAAGCTTAATACAGGATCAAGCTGTTGTTCTGTATAATATAATATGTGCTATTAAGCTTCTCCGCCATTGTCTGAGCAGCTGAAAACCTCCATTAATTACCTCTTTCTATGACCTCATATCAGTCATGACTAGCTTCACCTTGTAAATGAACACAGAGGCAATGCTACAACAAAAAGCAAAAGGGTCTAATCACTTGATTAGACACCTTGACATATGCTAGAACACATGCACATACACAAACAAAAACAGCTTCACAAAAGGGCCTATATGAGCCCCTCTAGATCACACCTAGTGAAGTAGCCCATGAAAGGCCAGAACATTGATGGCCTATCAAAAATAATTGGGCAAAATCAGCAGGGCTGTACGTGAGCCCTTATATATTATGAGGCTGTATGAGGATAAAAATGAACGCAGAGGCAGACTTTTATCAAAAAAGACTTCCAACGGCGTGGTCACTGAAGCAGCTTGAAAGCACTCTACAGACATTTCAACTGCATTAGTCCGAAAGAAAAGTGTCAACTGACAGTTAATAGGAGAGCTCTGAGGACCTCAACACATATAGGAATCCAACTGTAAAACAGTAAAAAAATAAAATAAAATAAAAAAAAAATAAATAATAATAATAATAATAATTAAAAAAAAAAAAAAACAGCTTATAACAAACACTTTCTTCAGAACTTAAATTTCAAGAACTAATCACATCATGCCACCTCTTGCTATGCAAAGTGTTCGGTACACTCAAAAAAATTATTTTTGATGCTGTTCACTTTATTTAAACAACTTATTTTGATTCAACACCATTGTATTAGGTTTCTGGTTCAAATTTAATTGCTTCATGTTAAATTGACTTGAAACGGGACTTTCACTCCCCATCATGCTTTGCAAATGGGTTGATCTAGGAGTAAATGTGATCTAGGAGTAAATGCTTATTTTAAGCAGTTTTTAGCAACATGAGAAAATGGAGAGACTTTTTTAAAGGTGCCCTCAAATGAAAAATTTAATTTATCTTGGCATAGTCAAATAACAAGAGTTCAGTACATGGAAATGACATACAGTGAGTCTCAAACACTGTTGTTTCCTCCTTCTTATATAAATCTCATTTGTTTAAAAGACCTCTGAAGAACAGGCGAATCTCAACATAACACCGACTGTTACGTAACAGTCGGGGTGTACGCCCCAATATTTGCATATGCCAGCCCATGTTCCCAACATTATGAAAGGCATTAGACAAGTGCATCCAGTATTAATGTCTGGACCTGTGCACAGCTGAATTATCAGACTAGGTAAGCAAGCAAGGACGATAGCAAAAAATGGCAGATGGAGCAATAATAACTGACATGATCCATGATAACATGATATTTTTAGTGATATTTGTAAACTGTCTTTCTAAATGTTTCGTTAGCATGTTGCTAATGTACTGTTAAATGTGGTTAAAGTTACCATCGTTTATTACTGTATTCACGGAGACAAGAGCCGTCGCTATTTTCATTATTAAACACTTGCAGTCTGTATAATTCATAAACACAACTTCATTCTTTATAAATCTCTCCAACAGTGTAGCATTAGCCCGTTAGCCACGGATCACAGCCTCAAATTAATTCAGAATTAAATGTAAACAATATAACAGTATACAATACTCACATAATCCGAAGCATGCATGCCGCATGCATGACGAACACTTTGTAAAGATCCATTTGAGGGTTATATTAGCTGTGTAAACTGTGTTTAGGCACTGTTCAAGGCAAGCGCGAGCTACGTGGGCGTGGAGCACGAGAATTAAAGGGCCAGTAGCTCAGAATCGGCTCATTTATAATGATGCCCCAAAATAGGCAGTTACAAAAATGAATTAAAAAAAAAAATCTATGGGGTACTTTGAGCTGAAACTTCACAGACACATTCAGGGGACACCTTAGACTTATATTACATCTTTTTAAAAAAAGTTCTAGGGCACCTTTAATGTTTACTGTTCTATTATGTTGGTATTTAAAAGTTTCTGTTATGTTAATAGTTTCGGGGTTACCATTGTGGTGAAGTGTAGGACATGTGCTTGGGTTGAGGACCTGCTAACAACAATTAAAGTTGTTTTAATAATAAAAACAGCTATTTTGGGCATGCCATAGATGAATAAAACCATCTTCTGGCTAACACCTAACAATAAGAGTCTTTAAAGAGTAAAGATTTTGTAAAAGTTGTGAAAATTCACTAAATAAACTAATCAGTAAAACTGGATTACTTGTTTTAATTTCTGTTTGATATTAATTTGAGGATAATTAAACTTAATGGTTTTGGACAAAATTAAGAATGTTAACCTGATTCAACTAAATGGCATTGAGTTAACCTTAAATCTAAGTTAACTGAAATAAATAATGTTAATTAAATGCAACATAACCAAGTTACATGGAACCTGTTGACATAAAAAAATTAAGTAAATCCAACATATTTTTTGAGTGTAAAAAAGCCTGATTGTACACATAAATACATCTAAAATAATGTGTTATTATAGCAAAATATAAAAAGTAGATGATATCTGATTTATCCAATTGAATTATGCTGCCTTTTACAATTAAATACACAGAAAAAATGACCGTGATTTTAACAGTAAAAGATTGTAAAAATGCTATGGTGAAAAACAGTTAATTGGTTTACAGAAAGTTTCCGTACTATATACGGTGAATAACTGTAATAGATCTAACGGTACATTTAATGTAATTTTTCAGTAAAATACCATTAAATTTACAGTTCTTGGAAATAAAAAATAACAAGTCATTGTATAATTTACAATGAAAAACCATAAAATGACTTTCCCACAATTCCCTGCGTGACACTTCACATTTGATACACTTTCATTGAAATAACTCTGTTTCTTAGTTTTTTCTAATCAGTTATGTTCATTAGGGTTTTATGTTACATCTAATGTTGTTAAATTAATGTTTATTGCATTTTCAAAATTTCATGTGTGTTACCATGATGGTGTTGAGTGTGATTGATGATTAGTATTGTCCTTCTCAGCATGTGGAAAAGCTGCTTGTGATGAACTTTGATTCATCATGTGACTCTCATCACCACTGTATTTGGTGGTTGTCAGTGGTACAAAACTGACATTGGTTAATGAAATAATGAATCAGTTAATGAAATAATAATGAAATAGTTTTTTTACCATAAATTTAACAGAATTTTTTACAGTGTGCAAAATAAACAGTTATGAACCGTAATTATTACAATATAAACCTTTAAATTATACAGTTTTGAACTGTAAAACAGACAGCTGTCCCGTTAAACCTAAAACGTTGCTACTGTATTTTTTACAGTAAACTTCTGGCAACCACAGCTGCCATTTTTTTTACCGTATTTTATTTATTTTTATTTTTTTACAGTGTATGATGTCCTGAGAGGGAAAAGCCAGTTTTGTGCTTGATTACCAGTATGCATTTTAAATTCTCAGTTCTCCAAAAGCATTTGAAGAAAATGACAGATGTCAAAGGCACTGTGTGTAATTTTTTAGATGTTTGTAGATGTTTTTCTTATCTAAGCTTAACTCGCAGAGACAACTATAAGTAAGCCTTTCTTAGGTTAATTCCCTGAAAAAAATAAGCACTGTGACTTTTTGGCACTATCAAAACATTGCTATTTGTTTTGATTTGTTTTGTTTTATTTTGTTTTGTTTTGTTTTGTGCAGAGGAGGTCAATAATACCTGGAGAAAGCCAACTGTTTACATAACATTGTTTGAAATAAGTTACAAGCAAATTCCAAAATATAGCAATTATTTATGTAGTTTGGCATCAGTGTTAACTAGGACTATTGAGCAGGTGTGGTTAAAGCCGAATCAGCGTAAGCTCTTTTGATCCGCATGTGTCTTCATTATAGGACAGTGCAGTTTAAACAAAAGTCCCATTGTTTAACTTTTTCCCATGCCCACCGCATCCATTGTCATTTTGCTGGCTGTCCGGAACACCACACATTCCTTCAGAATTCCATCACGGAATGGATGCCCCTATTGAAACAAGTGAGTTTTTTTTAGTTCTATAACTATAGAGGATGGGAAAATCCAGTGCGGCTGACGGTGGGTTCTAAGTGTTAAATTAACAGGCTTTGTTTCATAATGCGCAGCCATTAAAAACTGCTCTCAAACCGCGGAGCCAATTTGTTGTGCTCACTGATGCGAATCTTGAGTAAACTTTGCATAGGAGATGGAAGATAAATATTCCTCATTACCTAAAGAGATGAAGCAACAGCCCGGAGCAAATCCCTCTACAAGAGTGTGCACCTCCACACACACTGTCTGTTGTTTTGTAATTACAGGGAAAAACGTCTTCACAAGCCACACTTACCACCTCCATTAGAAGCAAAAATAAGAACACAAAGTAGACTTCACATGCATTATTTTACTGGAAAAGCTATGCAGACATATAAATGGGAGGGAGAGAGAGACAGAGGAAGGTGTAATCCCTAATGGTCTTCCCAGACACTGACAATTCAATTAAATGTGCTAGTGTGTAGGTTTTCTTGTATTACTTTTTTCTCTGCACTTTTCTCCAACTGCAGTGAGTCTGTACTTCCACATCACTCCTGAGTGCAATAAAGACAGCAGCTGTCAGTGCAGAAATACAAAAACTAAACAATAAACCTATGCAGGATTATTACTGATAAAAAACTAAAACATTTCATCCATAAGAGACATGAATAAAAATAAATAATTGAAAACTTCAGTCCTTTTCTGTCTTCCTGACCTTCTGTCTTCTGTATTTGAGTAAAAGCGCTTTATGCTGCTAAAATGTTCAGAAGGGTATCAGGGGCCAGATTCACACAACATTCTTAAAGGGATACTCCACCGTTTTTTCATATTAAACTATGTTATTCCCTTAACTAAGACGAGTTGATACATACCTCTCTCCTCTCAGTGCGTGCACTAAATCGCTCTGTCTTGCGGCGAAACTTTGTTAGCACTTAGCTTAGCCCAGTTCATTCAATAGGGGCCAAGCAGAGAAGCTACCAAACACCTCCACGTTTTCCCTATTTAAATACAGTTACTCGAGTAGTGTAAAGGCTGGAATACACTACACAATTTTTGCCCCGATTTATAGTCTGAACAAGTTGATGCTAGTTGACAAAAGTCAGAGCCAGTCTGCAGATTTGAGCCGACAGATTCCATGGAAAATCGCGTAGTATATCATGGTCATAGACTCCGATTTTTTAGCTTCAGATTTTCATTCCATCCAGTCGGAGGATATCAAACATGTTTGATATTTTGAGCCGATTTTAGAACACACATCAGTGCACTATATGTGTTGTTGTTATATAAATACAGTAACGTTACACGATACAGTCATACGCTGCCCAAACAATGCAAATCAAGGGTGCAAAGTCAAAAAGGTCGAGAAAAAAATGAGACTACTGTACAAAATCGGGTAATAAGGAAAAACTTACCTCATTCAGCGCACGAATCACAAGCTTGGCGCCTGACGAGTAATCATGGTAATCATGTTGAGACACTAAAATATACCGCTTACAGCCGCTAGATGGAGCCGCGCCCGCGAGATCGCACATGACATTCATGAATGAGAAAATGCAGAATCTACCGTTTTCTATTTGTTTGCGGCAGTTTCGTCACACAGTCGGGTCAATACAGCTCACGTCGCTCCCAGGTTGAAAAATACGGAAATTCTTTTTCATAACGCAATAAAAAAAAATCACTGAAGAATAAGTGGAGCTCCACCATGATAGAAAAATTGCTTCAGTAAGTACTGTACTGTTAGCTTTGTCTTGAGAGAGTTAGCAAACCACATTCTGCGGCAAATCCGGATTCATTCATTATTAAATATGTTAATATTCATCACTATTATACATTTACGCCAGAGGAATTATTAATTATATTACATTAAATGTACATAGCGACTGATTATGATAATTGATTACATTATAGGTAACAACTTGGATATTCATAAAACTACACAATTTACCTCTAACTCCTGTTGTAATCTGTCCATACTGACTGTCTACCCACCCCTGTCTATCTCCAAAAGCATTTGCCTCGCATCTTCCACTACTCATCTCTTGCATTTGTTTCACCTGTCTGTCATGTGTCTCCTAGCAACCAAGCATGTGTTTCTGTTTGTGTTCCGAACGATTTTAAAGTCTGGTAGTGTATGATGCCCGGCTTTTCTCTGTAACCATTTACAAAGTCGGCAAGTGTATGATGCCTAGTGTTTTAAAAATCTGTTCAGATTTTAAAAATCGTGTAGTGTATTCCAGCCTTAACTCGACCTAGGATGGTGTCATAAAATAAAACGTTGCGCTTTTCTAAGCGTGTAAAATGGATAACTATATTGTATGGCGGAATACCATAGCAAGTGCTCGGGAGCACTTTGACTTGGCGAAGTAATATCTTCACTCGTGAAAAGTCCTCTCACCGGCCCCGCTCCATCTCCTCCTCCCTCTCATTTCCGTCAATAGAACCAACGTGACTTTTACAGGAGAGGGAGCGTCTTAGTTAAAGGAATAACATAGTTTAATATGAAAAAACGGTGGAGTATCACTTTAAGAATAAACTTCTTCAAAAAATATTTTCTTCTTATTTCTAACACAGAAAAAAAAAATTAAAAACATTTTTATATATATATTTTGCATTTCAGAAAAAAAAAAACTACTTAGGTTAGTAGTAATTTTATTCTTAAAGGGGTGGTTCAGTGCGATTTCACTTCTTTAACTTTAGTTAGTGTGTCATGTTGCTGCTTGAGCATAAACAGTATCTGCAAAGTTACAGCACTGAAAGTTCAATGCAAACGGAGATATTGTCTTTTAAAGTTATGGCAGTTTAATGCCTACAAAAAAGACCGGTTGGACTACAACAAGCTTCTTCCCGGGTTGGTGACAACATAAACCCTGCAAAACACGCCCCCGGGAACACGCAACAAAGTGGGTGAGGCAATGTGGCGCAGCATAAGCAGAAGAGTTGGGCCATCTTTAAAAATATTCTTGTTTGCCGTAACCCGACCGACCCTGTCAATTTAGGACCAACTCAATTTTTTTTTTTTTTTTTGCTTTAAGTCCGACCGACTTGCCGGTTTTAAATTTGCGTTAAGACCGACCAATTTATTTATTTATTTTATTCTTTAAACAACTAATACAAAAGCAATAAAATAATATTAAGTATTGTAAATATATAAATAGCCTAGGCCTACATACAAACGAAGGCTACGTTCTTTCTTTTAAATAAAAACCTGTGACATCATCTATGTTTACACTATTGGTTAATGGATGTCACACTATGGCCGGTGCGTTCGCTTCGTCTCAATCCGTTAAGAGACGAAACGTGCTGACAGATAAAATAATTACATGATTGTGATAACCTATGTATATTTGTCTGATTTCTTCAAGCCGTCGTATTCACCATGTTTACTATGGTAATAGCGTGCATAGTCTTGGTGATCACACATCGGATCACAAACATAAGTAAGGCTATTTAAAACACTTGCTGCTGTCTGAAAGTGAGTTTTGAGCTAAAATGATTTTAAAAGTCTTTAATGCTGGTGTAAGCTGGTAACCTACATTTAATCATCGGTGCCTCCGTCTCCACACACAAATAAACTCCGCCTTTGTTCGTAACCACTCCCTCCTCAAGCCAGAGCTGGCCCGCTTTGGACCAAGGTATTCGGCGGGCCGAAAAACCCAGGCCGTTGGCCCTGATGAGGCACGATCAAGCCCGGAAGTGACAGTGGAAACACGACTGGCCCTGGCACGCACTAGCATGCCCGCTTTAGGCCCGACAGTGGAAACACGGCTGCCCCCGAAGGCACAGGTTGAAAGACCCAGTCAGTGGCGCGACACAATATGCTAATTTGTTTAAATTCATACCTACGTAATCACCATCACCAAAAATGTCCTTTTTTTTTTACATTGAAACTTGAAAAAAAAAAAATATATATATATAGACCTACCTACCGACCCCTTTTTTTTTTTTTTTTTTTTTACTGTTACTGCAAACCAATATATTTTTAAGGATGGCCTTGTGTACACCAGGCGCGAGCAACGTGTCAAAAGATAATAGAAGGGCAATTCCACGCAAAGGTCATCTTTACTATGAAAAAAAAAAGTTTTAACCAAAAGAACAAAACCCTTTTTAAATTGTCCATTTAGGTCTGTAATATACTGTATTAATGTGCTCTAACAGAAATTTTAAGAAAATTGCCTTGTTTATCCACAATATATGTGGTAAGTAACAATGCTTAAATTAAATTTTCAACCAACCATATTTCATGCTTTCAAAAAAGGGATCAAAGACCCCATTTTTTAAACTTTAATTTTAGCAGTAAGCATTGTGTAGAAAGATGGATACATGCCTGAGAAATAAATACACTCATTTAGTCATAACAGCACTGCCTGATGAATTTATAAGGGCTAGAATAAAGAGGTCAGGACGCTTCAGTGCTCTGTCACGTCCGTAACGTTTTAATGATTAAGTTTATGTCATATAACAATTATAAATGCAAATAACTTGAAACTTTATATGCAAAGCTAAATTATGTTTATGCTTATTAGGATCAACAATTCATTTCACTACGTTGCTGTGAACAACCATAATAAGCGTTACGGACGTGACCGTTACGGACGCTTCATATTAAATCCTATGAGTTTGCTTCTTTATATTGCTATCATCTGTTTCAGGCTTACCATATCAGAACATACCCAATAATCGCAATACTCTTTGTGCTTTGTTAGTTTTAATATGAAAAAGGTTTAACTTTCAAATTCAGTCGATTTTATTATTTTTTTTTTTCAAAAATTAAACAATAGATGTCGCTCTTTAATAGCCTACGGCGTGTGACAGATTAGCTTCTGCAGCGCCTGTAAGCGGCGGATCAGGCGCACATGAATCGATCTTCTCTTCCTCTTGCCAGAGAACGAAATATGAACATCAAAAGGTAGGCCTATATGATACAGTACAACTTATAGAAGAGCATTGTGTCTCATAGGACACTTCCCTCGGGAATTGGGATGTCGCGTTACCTGTTGGTTAAAAATGAATAGCCTAGCCTATAATGATCACAATCCGCGCGATCAAACAAAATGAAAATAATACGATTGCAATAATTTTGACTTGAAATAAAGTTTGATCATTTTGACTCAAGACTCCGCTTTAAACTCTGAAAACTAGACGAAAAAAACCGTGTGGTCATTCATACACAAAACATAAAACTGACATGATTGCGATTGGCAATAGTGTCAATCGGTTCACCTGACTGTGGGGAAAACATGCGATTTTAAACTGCTTTATGATAAACATTAATATTTGTCAATGTATTTTAGCATGCAGTTCTGTAAGAAGGAAAATCATGGTCTCTAAATTGATTCTTGAACAACGCACATGCTTGTCAACATGAGAAATAGGTCTAATCTATAACCTTTTGCACTACAGAGTATAACGTTACATTTGTATAAAGTTT